>NW_026970924.1:0-14369 GCF_963678635.1 Symsagittifera roscoffensis
AGTCGAAAATCTCTATAAAAATCTATTATATGTAACCCAATAAGACATTCTTATTTTTGCCAATGCGTGAGTGTAAGTTCAAAAGCTAAACATTTTAACTTTTAAGCTCTCGTAAGACTAAGGATTTTGAAATACATCTGGCCGGACCCAAAAAAAAGTTATTTCATAGTGTTGTAAAAACTCAAGGCAATATAAAAAACTCAAGGCAAACTCAAGTAGTTAGGTCAATTAACATTTGGGTTTTTTCTTACTGATTATACTGATTTTAAAGTATAACTGCATGGTTATTATGCTTTGATATTTTTTTGAGTTTTGCACTCTCAGCAAAAGGTGTTGTCTGTTTTTCACTCTCTCTCATTCTCAGCAGTCATTCGAGTGCTTCATGAGTATGGTAAACTTTTCTATTATCCAGGTCAGAACATGATTGCCTGTTCAACCAATAGCCAAAAGAATCAGTTTTCGCTCAGAACAATGAGTTGATTAGTTGTTTGTCTTAACTAATTAAAATAGCTCAATAATTTATAGAATGCAAAGCAAAAAAAACACGGCTCCTTTTAAGGCGAACACTGAGAGTTTTGACTGTAATTTCATTAACTTTTTTAAAATATTGTTCCTAATTCACGAAGATGTATACGCATTGATGGAGGTAAAGTTGGCGGACGAGGAGTATACCAAACTGTCGAATGTGTCAATGTTAATACTTTTGCCTTGTTTGATAAGCATAGTCGAAATTGCTATTGTAGATATTGGCCAATATGAGAAAGTCTCGCCAGCTTCGAGATGCTACCCAATTCTGTCGTTTCTGCGAACAGAAATAAATCAAAAGTTGGATGCTGAATATACTGATATGGAAGCGCTGTCGTGTGAAAATCAACTTGTGGCTGGAACAAATTATAAAATTATTGTAAGATATTTTCAAGGCATTTTTTGCTCCCTCTTAAACATCGGACTAAAAAAAACAAAACTTCTAGAAAAAGTGATGCGGTAAAAAGCAATGGCAAAATATGGAGACGCCGAGCTCAAATTCTTATTTTTGTTTGTTTTTTACGTTCTTTTTGAAATCGGATTAAACTGTCAAAACCATTTGTAGTACAATGCTGATATTTCCGCAATGTTAAAAATACGTTTGTACTTGGGTAGTAAACAAAATGTGCAAGGTTTAAGGCTACTGCTGGCGCGGATACCCTTTTGGTCAAAGCTTTTTTGGACTTGGACGAGACAATACCGCAACTTAAAGAAGTGACACTTTTCGAACAATAGAGTGATGAGCAATCGGATGCAACCAAACATGATGTAATTAACAAAACTATTCAAGTAATTGATTAATTTAGGTGATGGTTTTGAAAAATTAGCGGAGATTCATCAGAATTTTCTATTTTTAATTGTGACTATCTTCCAAAGCAGAAGAAAAGAGATAAATTTGCTTCCTCAGTGAGCCTTATTTAAGTTGGGAACCAAAGTTCTCATAAAAAAACGATCATGACTTTTGCTAATAGATTACAAAGGAAAACAATAGGATACCACAAAAAAAGAAAACAAATCCACCCTCAGTCGTAGATCTTTCCATTACCTTCAAAAAAAGATTTGGAACAGCAAAGCATTCAGCCAAAGACTTTTCTGAAACAACAATCTGTGAAATGAAAATTATTTCTTCACTCTCTGCGTTTCTTCACTGACAAACTCGTTATCCTGGATAAGTGAACTATCTCCACTTTTATTTAACTGTGAAAAACGATCAGCCTCGCTTTCAGAAAAAAAAGCAGCACTTGCGGACTGAGTATTTTCTTTTTTTTTTGCCTGCTCAATTGTTCTCATTCACTTTGAGAAGCAACCATCCAATGTCTCTGTAATAAGTGATCGCTAAGTCTGATGAGAACCAAAACAACCGTTTTCTAGCTCACTACCACTTGTTCTGCCTATGGATACCCTTTTTCTTATTCTTTATTAGGTTTTTCTAGGTTATGATCAACCCTAAAAGTGCTAAAATTTGATTTGGAAGTAATTACGCAAGGTCCCAGTTGAATTCGTTCACTTGTGAAACTAGTCCTATATTCCAAGTTCAATATAGGTATCTCTGACTGATTTGTGTATTTTGCAGTTTTACCTCGAGTTTCACCTCGAGTCCAGTTTCACCTCGAATCCAAGTTATGTTTAAATAACCAAAATATCAAAAGATTTTCACTTTATGCCGATAATTTTTCCGCCTCCCTAGGATAGGGGATGACCCTTTTTTAAGGTTTCTAGTTCATTTCAAGCATCTAAAACTCCCAAGCATACTCTGTTCCGTTCTCAACCTTCTAGCTATCAGGCAACGTAGTTCGACTATTAGAGGTCTTATTAAACCACAAAGCCGAAGAGTTTAGTATAAGTTCCGACCACTGATTTTATTTACGTGATCTAATTCCAGTTCCGCGCTCCTGTTGATGCCAGCTTCCCCTGGGACTACTTTTTCGAACCGGGTTGAACTTCTAATGTTTTCAAATCTAAATTGTTGAGCTTCATCCAATGTTTGTGTTTTCACTTTTTTCATTTCACTACTTTTGCACTGCAATGTGAAAGCTACAGTTTGTTTTAGCTTCTGCTTCATTACACAATATGAAAACTTTATTCCCAGTTACAAGTAGGGCGAGCAATTCCTTTTTCCTGCTGTTGGGTGTGGAGATTACGCCAATTTCCAGTGTTAGTTCTGGAGTTTTCTGAGCAATTTTTGGTCCTAAACGCTAAAAAGTTATCCAACTTTCAAACCGAGCTCACCCGGTGTCAGCGTTTTACTTTCAGGGTTTGAATTTTTTCCTATCCGAGTTTCTTTCCTATTCCTATCCTTAGGTTGCTGGTAGAAAACTCAAAACGCCATTGCTCATTAATTCGCATAAAATGCCTATCTCTGGTCTAAGGGGTATTGTTTTTTTGCAAGTGCTCCTAATTTTCGTTACAGCTGTCGGATTTAGTTGAAACTTCAATACATGTTTTCCCTTGTCACTACCTATCATATCCCAAAACTTTGTCTCAGCGTGTTCATTGGGCGCAAAGAAATAATTTCGGGATTTCGGCGTGAAGACTCATTACTTAGCCAAAAACACCAGAAATAGGGGTTAAAGAGGTCTGATTTTCTTAGATTAAGAGTCCCTTATATCTATGCCAATAATATAATAAATTTTGGTTCTATTCCAGCCGCTAGTCAACTGAACTAATATGACTAACTGCCCATCCGGGAACCGTTATCAATCGGGGCAGGGGTTCGAGGAGTCCGGATTTTGCATACCCGGGTCCAATGACCTCTGACATCCGTCTTTTGAAGTTGATGAATTTAAATTGAAATGTTCAAATAAAAAAATTAAATTGATCAAATGACAACTGGCAAATCCAATGTTTCTATTCGCTAATTTAGTCGCATTTCCAAAAATTTGAATATAATAAATAATCAAACGATAAACAGTCGAACTTTTTCCGAAACAATATTTGCGAGAAAGTGACGCATAAAACATTTCATTTTCCATTCTTCTCGCTCATAAAATTCTCTGATGCTTCGTTTAACTTAACACTCAATTTAAACGCAGTTGCTGAAATTTTCAAAAAGACTCGCTCTTATAATTTTTTTGAACGTTCTGTCATTGTTTAAGGAATAATTTCAGTTGCATTTTTTGAAGAGGTTTATTTACGCAGCTACTACTGACACATTCAACCGATGTGCTTTTTACAAAGGTAACATTGATGCTCTGATTATTTTTGTTGCTTTTAACTCCAGACTTGGTCAGACAAAAACTAGAAAAATTTACTTTAGTGGAATTGTAGTCAAATAACGTCTTTAGAAAATTAAAACTCCTCAGAACTTGATAAAGTCGATTATGAATCATATTATAATACTGCATATGGAATCGTTTGTTATTTAATTTCTCGTAATGTGCTGAATAAATCATTTTCTTTACGAGGCAAAAATAGGCGTATAGAGTTTTGAGTGTAGGTTTCTGCAAATGGTCGGAATGGTCAAAGAAAACGAATGAACATAAAAAGATCAAAGAGAGCATCAAGTTTGCGGAATTCACTTACGATTCACATGCTTTAGAGTTTTGACGCGTAATTTTTAATTCGAATAATGACTTCAAAATAGAAAACAGTAAAAATTTGGAATCAGTGGCAGCTACGTTTTGTATGCAGTGCAATTCATTTTAATTTCATTTGGTGCCAATTTCCCCAAAAACTTTTGTTAGTTAAACAACTTGAGAAACTAAAAATGAGATTGTTGTAATGAACAATTGAATTAAAAGTAGTGAACGTCAAAAAGTTTTTTTTAGAATTTTTGAAGCACTGAATTTGTTTGACTGGATGCACTTCAAAATAGCTTAAAAGCTATCAATTTAATTCTCCTTGATGGGTAACATGAACAAACTGATGGATGCACATAGTATGCAGCAGGTGATTGAAATAATTTCTAATTGTAAAAAAAAACGTTTAAAAAAATGAACAAAAGCAAGCAAAACTACGAAAAAAATAAACGTTTCCTTTGCAGTTCATTTAGTCAGATGGTTAAAACTTTACGCAAAATAGGCATTCGGTAAAATCAAACTTAATAAATCTGTTTTATGTACTTGATAAACAACAGCTAAAACTGCATTGAGAAAAATAAAGACACAATACTAGACACGCGTTGCCGAGATGTGAACAAACTTCAAGATTCAACGCAAAATGTTGCTTATGAACTATTTAAACCTTAATAAAAGCAAAACTTGGTATCAGTGATTCTTACGTTTTCTTAATAATTCTTTTAGTCAGCTGATTAGATTTTGAGGCATAATATACCTTAAAAAACTAATTAAATCAATTTTGATGTAGTTGATAAACAACAACTAACAGTTGCATCGAGAAAATGACCGATGTCTAGACACGCGGTGTCGAGATGTGAACCATTGCTGAGATCCAACATAAGCTGTTGCTTACTAGACTAAAATACATGATAAAACATGAAAACATACACCTTTTCATACACTTTTGAAAAAAAACGTTGATGCTTACTTTGTAAACTTTGAAAATTCTCCTTTAGGTTCCTTTAGTCAGTTACAACGATAAATTGTTAAAGCAAGAATATAACTTTTGGGATCATTAACTCTCACTTTCTTGCAAAATAGTTATTAAATCGCTTTCTATTCTTGGCTTGTGCCGGAAATTTTCTCAAAAAAGTCTATGTGAGAAAGAATCGGTGCTAGTTAAATCATTCAAAAATATGTGTAAAAATTGAGAACATAAAGCTGTATTTTCACTTTGAGTTTTTAGAACAAATTAGGAGCAGCTTGATTCTTTTTAATTTGAAATCCTTCGGAAGTAGAAATACGCAAGTGCGTCTAGTTCCTGAATTCTGAAACATCTAAATACTTCTAAAAGAATGCTTCTTAGAGAAATCGATTTAGAATAAGAAATCAAAGTGCAAACTGTAACATTTAAATAAGTTTGCCATACTTGAAAAGAAAAAAATCTACATTTCTACATAACTTTCTGACTGAAAAAAAAGTTGAAGCTAACCAGAACAAAATCTTCACTAATTGAATTATTTCATGTTAAAATTCACAAAATTAGGTGATTCAACAGCTGGTTCTGCTCAAGTATCAGTTTTTTTAGAAACTTTCAGCAAGCTTATTATTTTCTCTAAAAAACTTTCTACATCAAACTTTTTTGTTTTCTATCCAAAATAATGAAATGTAGATCTTGGAAGCAAATTTTTGATTTATGGTTCATGTATCATTGTCTAAAAGATGTCGAAGTTGGTGCAAAAAAAATCCTCAAAAATTATGAGTTTTTTTGCATAAGTTTATCAATATATCAAATGATCAAAAAATTTACAAACTTTTACTTTGCATTTTTTCTCAAGATATAAATTATAAATTATTTTTATTAAAATTATCTCAAAAGTCCTGATGAATTAAATTCAATTCTTATCTCAAATTAGTAAATTTTCAATTTTTGATTCATCTACTACCTTCCAACATTATTTCATTTGAACAAAGTTTTTTTTGAAAACTAACATTTAGATGGAAAAATGTATCGTTTCAACGAATATTGAATAATCCGAAGCAGAATTATTACCATAAATTTTTTCTTAGAAATCCTCGAAAAATCTCTCAACCTGATAACAGTGTGCTTCTGTTTTAACTCTGAATTTCTTTAATGAAGTAAAATTTTTGGTTAAGAATGCTGTACAATGTTTAGCTGGCAAAAACATATATACTTCTTTATCTTTTCTAGGTCAGTTATTAATTTTTTTTCTGAAATTGTCAAAACACAGTAGACAACCATAAATCATAGTGAATTAACCCATTATTTGCTTAAAATTGCAACACTTTTTGCATCTTGTCAAAAAAATTGAAACACATTTTGCATTTTGTCGAAAAAGTGAAACATTTTTCGCATTTTGTTCAAAAAGTGAGACACATCACGCATTTGCATTTTCTTAAACTCTTGAAAAACTGAAACACTTTTTTCTGTTGCTGAAAAGTTGAAACAATTTTCGTGTTCTGTTGAAAAAAAAAGAAAAATAAATTTTGCATTTTGTCGAAAAAATTGAATCACTTTTCGCGTTTTGTAGTAAAAAATGAAACACTTTTCGCATCTTATCACAAAATCTCAAACAATTTTCGCCTTCTGTAGGAAAAAAGAGAACCATTTTTCGCATCTTGTCAAAAAAATGAAACAATTTTGGTATCTTGTCAAAAAAAAGTGAAACACTTTTCGCTTTTTGTCGGAAAAAGTGGAACACTTTTCGCAATTTGTTCAAAAAAACGGAATACTTTTCGCATTTGTAGAAAAAAAGTTGAAAAAATTTTCCACATTTTGCTGAAAACTACTTTTCGTTTTGTGTAAAAAAAAATTGAATCAAATTTTTTAATTTGTCGAAAAAATAAACAACTTTTTGCGTTTTTTAGAAAAAATTGAAACATTTTTAGCATTTTGCCAATATAAATAATTACAATTTTTCTTACACAGATAAATACTAAGATTTTTGAAATTTTGTTCAAAGTTTATCCCTTCAGAACACTAATTTGTGCATGGCTGTTGATCAGAAACAAAAGAAAAAAATGTAATAACATAGGGAGTAGCGATGAAAGTCATTATTATAGAAGTTTTCTAATCTATAACCAACATGTTTTTTAAGTTATTTCTTGCGTTTTTTGCTTTATCATTAAAAATATAATGTTAGAATTCACAAAATTTTTCAAAAAAACTAAGAAAAAACATGCAAGTTACCAAAAAAAACGTAGATTTCATAGCATCTTGCAAAAATTCTTGAAAAAATTTTAGATAAAAGTAAAAAAAAAACTATATTTTTTTGTATAATAAAAACTGTTCCAGCTGGAAAAAAGTTAACTTTGACAAGATTCTTATAACAAATACTTAACTATCTTAAGGAAAATTATTTGAAAAAAGCCAATCCGAGGGTCTGACATGATTCTCGACAGAGCTAATAAGGTGTCTTTTGTTTTTTTGTCAAGGCAATAAAAAAGTAATTCCAACTAAGCAAATGAGGTCATTACACTTTACTTTTTATAGAACAGTAAAAAATGTAGAATACTTCTAGAATCTTCCAAATTTTTGAATCTACAGATTAAATCCTTTATTTCATGAAAAGTCATTACATATTACTTTCTAGATTTTTCTGAAGTTTCTTTTCAGATTTTCTAGATTTTTTTGAATCTGCAAATTATCTTAGATCTTTCAGAATGGAAAAAACTCGAGAGTAACAGAATTAGAGAATTACGAAAACATTTGGCTACGTCTAAGTCACCTTCGAGAAAAAATAAGGGTTTTCATATGATGTAAATGAAAAATCTTCCGATGAAGTTGTGGATATGGGATAGTGAAATAGTTTCCTTTTTCGTACAAGTGCACGTTCACTACAAAAGACTTTTTTGAAAAATTGATTGAATTTGAAATCTTCTACAGAGATCCGAAGAAGTTTTTCAGTCCCTTATGAATTTCCCTACATGATTGACAAAAATTTGAAACACTTCGTGATAGATGGTACTCGAAAATCGACTCAGTTTTTGTCTTTTTTACACATTTTTTCAAGTTTCCCATTGGTTTGTAGATTGATTTTTTCTTTCGTTTGAACTAATAATTCCTTAATTAAAGCTTAGTTTCTAAAGACTTATCTGGGGAAACTACTACGTAAACATTGTAAGACAGTTGATTAATTTTATCACAAAGCTTATATAATCACTATTCACATCATCATGACAATCAATAAAACAATCAATAATCTTCAAGAAATCGGATTCGTATGTTCAATTTTGAACATTTCGAATTGTGTCCGGAAACGCTGAACCATAAATTTGTGTGGAAGCAAGCTTTTGGTTAGAAATTAGATAGTGTCTCTTGTAGTTTTTCCAAATTAGTGGTTTCTTTGCAAGACTAGGCATCTTTTCGGCTCCTTTCCATCGTAAGTTATGTTGAACTGTTCGATTAGGCTGAATTAACACTTTTCAGCGTGATGTAAGAAAACTTGATTGGTATCTGTGTTTAAACAAAGTAAAAAGACTGTCAATTTCATGATACATGTAAAAAAAATTATCTAAACTGCAAGTTTTGGCTAAAAGATGTTCCTATTGAAACCAAATGGATTTTAAAAATCTCCAAAGATCATAAAAAATTTTGGGTAGATACACAAAAATCTTTGGTTACTATGTATAGCTTGTAAAACACGTTGGAAGCAGTAAATAAATAGCGATTTTTTACTGTTATCTGGATAAAAACTGGGAAGAGCTTGACACATAGCAGCTGCCCTTGGGAAGAATTATTTTTGCAGAAAATTGTGGACTATATAGAAGAATATAGAGAACGCCTACACACTTTCCTTATAGAGAAAACTCATATAACACCTTCCATCCTTGTAACTCCTTCTATATATGGAAATCGCGAAGACTCATATTTTTGTACTTCCATTTTCAATTAATCTCAAAATCATTTCTCTCTTTTCTCCTCATCTGATCAATTTGCACTTCAAAAATGTACCCAAGATCAAAAACTATTTATAAACCCAATTATAAACAAAAAACCCTAATATAATGAATTTTCACAAAGTCAAACAAGAGTTTGGAATATTGTTTTGGTTCCAAAAATCCTACTAGGGGAAGTTTATTTTAATTCATGCTTTCAACTATTAAATATTAGTGATTAATGACAATGTGAAAAGTCCCAAAAAGTCTAACTTAGTTTAAAAGAAAGAAGAGCAATATCGGCAAACCGGAATACCGTTATTCACGATGCTGAAAACCTTAGACTTGTACCTAAAATTGAAGCCAAATCTGGCAAATAATCAACTATGGATCAGGAGCTCGACATCTGTAATAGTGTATAGCATTATACAACATGAGGAGGGTATGTGTCACAATCAAGAAGTACAGTGGGAACAAGCCGTCCTACATTAAGATTTGACCATTCACTGCAAAAGATAAAGAAGCAAGGAAACAAGTTACCTATGTCAACCATACTTTGAACAAATTAAAGAACTGTCCCAAATTTTGGGAAATTTTATATTTGTTGATATGTGAAAACCTCAGTAATGCTTTGCGATGTTTTTTTTTGTGTGTTTCGTAATTTAAACACTAAGGGTTCAAAATTATTTTTTCTCACTGAAGTGTACATTTAAAGCTAGGATATCTGAGGAAAAGTCAGATAAAAAAATATACAATTTTATCAAAAATGATATAAAACACTAAGCAACTATCAAATGATTTTCCAGTATTTGTTTGAGAAACTTCGGAAAAGTAATTTTATTTACAGTTTTTGTCAAAATTTAAGTACATTTTGTCCTATTTGAACAAAATTTTAAACAAGAATGTATATTTACTTGAAGTTATTATCATTATCTTTCGAATTTCTGAGTTTCATTGGTTGTTTTCATTATTTTTTTGCCTTATTTGATGTTTTGAGTAGCCAAATGATTTTGCTAAAAACTAATTAGAATCTAAGTGAAAGAAAACATTGTGATTGTTAATACCAAATAAAATTAAAATAGGAACAAAAATTTGAGTTTTTTGAAAGTTTTTTAGCTTATTTTAGTAAGAAATATCTTTGTACCAAAAGATTTTTCAATGTCTGAAACAGAAATGTTTCAGATTTTAAGATTGCACCTCTACAAAAAATTAAAAGAATGGTTGACAGATGACGTAATTGGAGATTGTATTAGTTTTAACTTGTAAAGAAACAACGAAACTTCAATAATTTTGTTGAAAAGATGGAGAGGAGATTTCAGAAAAGAAAGGTACTGACAGAAATATCAACATTGTTTTTATTTAGAAGAGTGCACTCAGATTGAATTGTCGATCAGTAAAAAAAACAATGGAAGAGCCTATGGAACAAAAATTAAAGATAAGGAACTTCACTTCGATTACTGTTTTAAATTTGACGCAAATACAAAATCTATATTTGTCAGAAAACTTTTTAATCGACAATCCAAATGTAAAAAACTTCCGGTTGTTAATATTCCAATAAACCAAAGAAAACGTGATAAAAATATATATTTTGATATATTTTTTTCACTGGTGAGAAACAGAACAAATCAAAAAAGTTTTGATCGAAATTTCAAAATTTGAATTGAGTATCAAAAAAACAATACAAAGCAGGAGTTTTGAGATGTTTTAAAAAAATTTAGCTTTAAATTACATCTTCAGAAAAATCCAACATAGAAGTGTAATGATCGGAAAATTTTTTTTCATTTGATATGTTAGATAAATTTATACAAAAACTCCGATGTTTCGTAGATTTTTTTTGTGAACCAACTTCGACATTTTTGGAATAAGTTACATAGCGCATAAATAGAACACTGACTTTCAAGATCAACATTCCATTCTTTTGGTTAAAAAACAAAAAAGTTTGATGAAGAAAAATTTTTAGAGAAAATGATATGGAGCTGGCTGAAAGTTTCTAAGCAAACTGATACTTTGGCAGAACCAGCTGTAGGATCACTTAATTATGTGAACTTTAACATGACAATCAATTAGTAATTTTTAATTTTAACAAGAAAGTACAGCTTTATGCTCTCAATTTTTACACATATTTTTGAATGTTTTAACTAGCACTGGTTTTTTCTCAGTGAGACTTTTTTGAGATAACTTCCGACACAAATCAAGAATAAAAAGCGATTTAGTAACTATTTTGCTTCAATAGTTTATTGTTGTAACTGCAAAAGGGAACCTACAGGAGAAAATCAACAAATGTTATCAGTTCTGATCTCATCTCTGCCAGCAAATTGTTCGTTCAATTGATACCATTTTGCTCTATAGCAAAAAATGTTATAGATGCTTGATATGGAAGCAACAGAGAGATAATCATTAGCTTTGAAGGAGATTTTTTTTTGAATTAGGTTATAGAAGCAACAGAGAGATAATCATTAGCTTTGAAGAAGATTTTGTTCAATTTCATCCAACCTAACATAATTATTAATAAAAATATAGCCTATTTTTAGTCAATTTTAGCAGTAAAAAATTCATTTGTCAACAATGATCCGAAACTTATTAATTTAATCACTGTGAGAAACTTCTCAGAAGTTGTAGTTTTTGTACAAGTGCGGGTTACTCATTGAGAAAAAACTGAGGAGGAGTTGGATCATAGAGTTGGATCTAGAAGTTTCAATAACTATTGCTTTTTTTGTTCATTTAAAGTGAGAGATTATTAGGTAAATTCTCCTTGAATTGGACAAAAATCAAGTGAATTACACAAATGGAAAGATAAAAATGGAAAACGTTTAATAGATTTGATTAATTTTACTTTCTCGAAAATTACGATTAATTACACAATTTTTCCGAGAAATCGGAAGTTTCAATAATAAGTCAGCTAAAATGAGCTTAATATGTTCAAAGCATTATATAAACAATTTCTAGCTCAAATTAGGTTTAATTTTATCGTATTTCAATCATTCGAGAAAAATTGTGGAAAAATGTGTAATCTTATTCAAAGTTTTGTATCACTGCCTCAACATGATGCCAATTAAATTACAGTTTGAGCTAAATTTTGTTACTCTACACGTAAGCATATATTTTTTCAATTAGGTTAGAAGCCACAAAAACCAGCCAAACATTTGAGATTTTTGCAATTCTTTCCAAAATTTGAGATTTTTGCAATTTTTTCCCAAAAAACTTTGAAATTTTTGCAAAATTTCACAATAACTTCAAAATTTTTGCAATTTTTTCCGAAAACTTGAATTTTTGATACATTTTCCGTAAATTTGAATTTTTTTTGAAAATTTTGTGGGTTTCATTATAGTTTCAGCTAGATTGAATACTGTTTTTAAAACAAAATAGTTATAGAGTTAAATTATATCAAATCTTGCAAAATGAGTTCAATAGCGAAATTTTTGTTGTAGAAGCATTTTTGTTTTATGTTTTAGAAGCATGTTATAGAAGCAAGAGAGAGATAATCATTAGCTTTAAAGAAAAATTTCATGAATTATGTTATAGAAGCAACATAGATAATCATTAGCTTTGAAGAAGTTTTTGTTGATATTCATCCAAGCTAACATAATTATTAATAAAAATTTAGCCAATTTTTGTCAATTTTAGCACAAAATGTTCTTCTTTTAATAATGATCCGAAACTTGTTATTTTAATCAACGTGAAAAATTTCTCAGAATTTGTAATTTTCGTACAAGTGCGGGTTACTCATTGAGAAAAAACTGAGGAGGAGTTGGATCATAGAGTTGGATCAAAAAATTTCAATAACTATTGCTTTTATTGTTCATTTGAAGTGAGAGACTTAGGTGAATTCTCCTTGAATTGGACAAAAAACCAGTAAAATACAAAAATGCAAAGTTAAAAAGTGGAAAACTTTAAATAGATTTGATTAATTTTTACTTTCTCAAAAGTTACGATTAATTGCACAATTTTTCTGAGAAATCGGAAGTTTCAATAATAATTCAGCTAATATGAGCTTCAAAGCATTACATAAACCAATTTTTAGCTCAACTTAGGGTGAGTTTTACCGTATTTCAATCACTTGATAAAAATTGTAGAAAAATGTTTATTCTTATTCATTGTTTTGTATCACTGCCTCAACATGATGCCAATTAGATTACAGTTTGAGCCTAATTTTGTACTCAACACGTATGCATATTTTGTTTTTTCACTTAGATCAGAAGCAACAAAAACCAGCCAAAACTATGAGATTTTTGCATTTTTTTTTCAAAATTTGAACTTTTTGCAAATTTTTCCCTAAAAAATTTCAATTTTTTGCAAAATTTCCCAATAACTTCTTCAACTTGATTTTTTGAAGTTTCAGTGGGTTTCATTATAGTTTCAGCTAGATTGAGCACTGTTTTTAAAAGTAAGATTGTCTAATAATTTAGTTATAGAGTTAAATTATATCAAATCTTATCGTGTTTTGAAGTTTTTTGAAAATTTCAGTTTTTCTGATAAAAATTCTATGTTTTTGCACATCTCAACATTGCCTTAATGTTGAACCAAAGAAATACAGAATACTTTCCTTACACAATATACAGTATTACTTACCAGTTACATAACGCGTTCCAAGATTTTTGCGAAAAAATTAGACAATTCCACTCAAAGTCCAAAAAAACATCTGTTTTGCTTACCATTTTCTTACCATCACACTTAAACCTTAGCATTCCCCATCTTAAAACATTGAGAAACCTAGTCACTATCTTATTGAGTTCATATTTGCCTACATTGAATCATTAAAGATAGGAAATCTATACACCATCTTTATACAAGGGAATTTCGGGCGCCGAAATTTTTTTCTGAAACTTACCAGCTGAAACCTTACGATCTGAATACATTATGAAAAACCTACTCCCTATCTTATTGCATAGGAAATCTATTCATTATTTTAATATATAGCTTGATGACCGGATGCTGTATTCCCTATTTTAAATACATAGAAGTCACCAACCACCCCAACCCCCCCCCCCCAACTCTGCTCACTCTTCTACTACTTAATGTTCTCCAGGTTTTACTGTCGAGTTTAAATAATGAAGAACTTTAAAAAAATATCATGTTTCTTTTGACTTACGGGGTTTATACAATAAAATCATACAATAAAATTAGGGTAATTTTTACAGTATTTCAATCACTTGATAAAAATTGTGGAAAAATGTTTATTCTTATTCATTGTTTTGTATCACTGCCTCAACATGATGCCAATTAGATTACAGTTTGAGCCTAATTTTGTACTCAACACGTATGCATATTTTTTTCACTTAGATCAGAAGCAACAAAAACCAGCCAAAACTTTGAGATTTTCGCAATTTTTTCCAAAATTTGAACTTTTTGCAAATTTTTCCCAAAAAATTTCAAATTTTTGCAAAATTTCCCAATAACTTCTTCAACTTGATTTTTTTTGAAGTTTCAGTGGGTTTCATTCTAGTTTCA
>NW_026970925.1:0-45146 GCF_963678635.1 Symsagittifera roscoffensis
CAAAAAATGAACCATTTGCACCAGATAATAGAAGTAATTGCCATTTGAAGGCAGAAGCTCCGAATAAACATAGACAGTTTTAAATCAGTCAATTTTGTTTGAAATCTCCTGCTTATTTCACATATAGATGTCGCACAACAAATCAATACTATACTTCACCATCATTACACTAATGTTTAGAATGTAATATAGTAGTACTACAAGTATATACAACTGTGAACTATCTATGTTATTGGAATCCAATTTTGATTTAATTCTGATGTACTGAATCAATGATCAAAAACTTTTTGTTCCGACTTTCGAAGAAAACGGAATATCTATGCTCGGTGTGGTTTTTTTATCCAGTCAATTTTCGCTGTTTGAAATAAAAGTTTTCGACAAATTTTTTATAACCCATTGAAGATATTGCTTTACTGGGTTCAAATCTAAAAAGATATTTTACCTCAATTTTTTTTGCCAAATTGGCTATGTTCTGTATTAAATTATGTGCGCTTTGAAGAGTTGATGCATAATGCTGAGAGTGTATCCCGAACTGAGTTCCATGGATGATAATCGATTATTTTGACATTTTTATAGTGGGTATCTATAAAATTACAAAGATAATCGATTATAATCCTTCATAAATAGAATAAAAATCTAGTTTTTTATATCAATATAATCCATTATAATCGATTATAATCAATTAAAAATGGATTTAAATCAGAATATTTTTCAAATCATTATAAACCATTATAACAGATTATAATCGATTATAATGGCTTTCTTGAGAAGAAATTATGAATTTGAATTCTTTTTCAAAGTTATTTCATTTCCTGTTTCGTACAGTTGGTACGTATTACGTTTCATAAAAATTTGTTTTTCACATAATATTTTTATTCATTTAAGTTTTCTCTACTTTTTCTATACTATGTAAACTCCACCGCCTCTTTTAACAACCGCCTTCCCTAGTTCCCTAGTTTACCCCTCGTCAGTTACCATCCGCTCCCTCATTCCACCCATTTTATCCCTCCTCAGTGCAAACACCCCAATCCCCGCCCTATCTTAATTTGAACCCCCCCCCCCATTTACTGAACGTGGGCGGGGTAGAATATGGGGGGAGAGGGATGTACAAAAAACATGCGTGAAAGGGTTAAAATGGAGAATTTTTTCTTCCCCCATCCCCGTTTAATGGTTAACAAACTGGGGGGATGTGTAAACTGTAAATTGGGGGAGGTTGGCATTGGGGTAACTTTAGTGACTATGGGGGGGGGGGGGGGGGGTACGGATAAAAGTAGGGGAGTGGGGGGGGGGGCTCGTTGGGTAAATGCGGATGGAAGGCAAAGTGAGGGGGGGGGGGCGATTGATTTCAGTAGGTTTGGTTGCGAGTAGGCCGTGAGTAACGCAGAAATATGCAAGTTATGCAATTGATTTTGCAAAAAAAATGTATCCTTGATAATCATATATCATGGATTTCAAATGGATTATAAATCGTTACCATAAATTTTAATGGATTGTGTTTTTAGGAAAATAATCGATTATAATGACAATATGATCGATTTTGTGGTCTAAATTTGCAACAATAATGGATTAAAATGACAACATTTTAGAAACAATTTTCCGTTGTAATCGATTATCATCCATGGAACTCCGGTGCGGTGGCGGACTATCCCGCCGAACAAAATCGCTCCAAATTGAATTGAGGCTAGCTAATTGGTCGTGTTAGTTTCATATGGCTTAAAATTTTACACATGGGAATTGTCCAAAACTTATAGGTTTTCAATGTTTTCTGTTTCAAAAACTATTCGATGTGAATTAAGGGACAGTTGCAACATTCAGGGCTTTGCCCTGATATACGAGCAGTCTTGTATCATCAAAAATGTATTACAGAACCAAACTGTGCATTTTGTGAATTGTAAGCGGATTCCGCGACAGGCAAAATCAGATGTGTCCCGGAATCTGCAAAGTTGCATTTTTTCTTTGATCTTCTCTGCTGTTTTGGATTCCACGGACAAATAGCTAAAACACTGTATAGCTCAAAGTTGCTCCAAAAACATGCGAATTTGCGGAATCCGCAACGAATTTTGTGGATTCTGGAACAAGTTTGTGGAATCCATGAACAAATCATAATATATGTGTTTAGTAAACTTAAGCTGTCGAGGAATCCGCAACTGTAAAAGGAGTCCGCAAATTGTAAGCGGAAACCGCATAAATTTGCGGTATCCACTTACATTTGCGGAATCTGGAACAGCTACCTATATTTGCTTGTTGCCGAATCCGCAGCAAAATCAATGTGCCGACAAAATTTACGTTACAGGTATTTAGACGCGGTTTCCACTGAAAATTTGTAAATGGAATCCACTTACATTTTGGAACATGTTCTAAGAATTGTGTCTGAAATCCAGCAACCCTCAGAAACAAAATTGTGCGCCTATCCAGTGCACAGTTTGGCCTCAAAATGTGGTTTAGTGTAGTATGATGTAAATTGCTTAATATTCGGATTCACTAGCGCATTCTCTATCATGAGAAATCAAGTCAATATCTGTTGTTTTATAGGCACAGGACCCAGTGGTTTTGTAATTTACAACCAAAATTAGTTAAGGCAATATCACGACAGATGAGTTCAATCAATCGCATCTATAAATCAATCGGTTCTTTCAAAAAAATTAATATGTACCTCGAGAATTCTTGATTAAAGATTTCTAAATATCAGGAAACATGTAAAACATTAGAACAAATTTCAACCTTCTAGATATTTTTTCACTAACAGATAGCTTCTTTTATAATGCGTTCAAATGAATCGACCAGATTAATCTTAGCCGATATTAAAATAAGACAAATTATTCAAACAAGATTTCAAGTGCCATATATTAAATTTAAAAAAACCAAAACGACACCTCATTTTCGTTCCTCGTATTCGTTTCGTTGGCCCCAATCAGAATTTATCATTTTTAGAAAATTCGAATAATCAAAAGTGTCAAACTTTCAGTAGCAGAAAAAAATGATCTAACCAACCAGTTGGTTATTGGAACAATTCAGTGTTGCAAGTAGTATTCATTTAGTACACTTAGATAGGGGGATTTGGTGTCCACGGAAGATCACTGGGTAAAAATGTCGTGAACACCAGTTATTAGTTGATCAGCAAAGGTCATCATGTAATAATTGCTTTGTTCATATCATCACAATCTACGCTTTTAAAACCACTTTGCTTCTATTTTGGTCTCAGACTCTTCCATCTGAAGAAAAATATCCGTCGTCGAAGAAGAAAGTTTATGATGTCTCTCATCCTAAATTGTTCTGTAGTTAACTTTCTCTAGGTATGTTGGCAAACGATAAAGTGATGCTTTCCTTACACCGAGGAAAAATTTCCATAATCTACTCGACTTTCCTCTTCGCTAAATAAGACCGAAAGCTTTGTTTTCACTTTTAAACTTTTAAAAACAATTTTCAAATGCCGGCATAGAGGTTATTTTCGTAAATGTTTTTGAGCTCTTGAAAAAGTGAGAAAAAGTGAGCTTTTTATGCTTTATGTCTTTGACAAAACCTTTTTATTTGACAATTTGACAATTTATGTATTTATGAATTTGAATGCTGCAAAAGAGCAAGCAAAAAATTGTTGTTCCGAGCATTTGAAAAATAGGGAGAAACTTTGTATTCAGGTGTGTTTTAGTTTTTGTTCTTTTTGTTTTCCACGCAAAATCAGGTACCAGAAATACATTTCGGAATGGGTCGAGTGAAAAATCATATTAAAGCCGCTTCAATGTGGTCGGAAAATTATGTGCTACTTTGGTGAAAACGGGCCTTGTTGGCTTAATGGTGTTCTCCCAAACGATTCTAATTTGTATTTATAAATTTTTATAAATAACTTAGTAACTAGATATCGTTTGGAAACAGTTTATTATTATTATTACAAACAAACCGAGAAAAATTTACACTTTTCCTTGGACAGACACTTTTTTCATAAATGGAAATTAACAAAGTGAAAAAAAAACATTCAAACATTCGTTCAAAACTAAAACATATCTAATTTAGTATCAAACCAATATAAGCATTTTGTGAACTCAAATTTGATTACATTTTTCCTTCGTCTAAAGTTCGTCCCCAACAAAAAACGAAGAAAACAAATTCAATTTTTGTGTCATGATGTATGAGTAAACCCTTTTTGCAAAATCATCATGATATTTCAAAACAATTGATGTTGGAAAATCTTTTCAATTTTTATTTTAAAAACGATAACTAAGTACAAAAGTCTTCTACATAATCATAAAATGTACGAGTCACCCAGATTAAGCAAATCATTATGTTTTTTTTAGGAAAACTGTCGGACAAATTTAAGAAAAAACATTTTTCAGAGCCAAAATTAAGTTTAACAATTTTCAAACTTCAACATACGTTGCTTGAGTCATCCAGATCGAGATACACTATCAAGTTATCTCAAAAACTAAAGGTTTTTTAACGTACTAAATAAGCTTTTAAGAAGCGTAAGTTATGTTTGAAAAACGTAAAACTTTTTCATCGAATATGTGATTCATATAGAATAAGCTAAATCAACAAGTTATCTTACAACTTTCCGATTTTTTTAAGAACATTTTAGTGAAGAAAAAAATTGTGCAGAATGAAAACTTAAATTTGAAAACCTCAACTCATATCATAAAATGTAAGAGGCATTCAATCAGGCCACATCATCTTTTTATCTCAAAAACGAACGAATTTTTTCAAATAATCAAATGACAAGTTTTCGATGACAAATATTAGGGGGAACGTTTTCCAACCTGCATCATATGCTGTATCAGTCATTCATATACAGCTGCATCATCTCGAAAAGGTTGTCTCGAAAACCTTGATACCTTAAACATAGGTCTGTAGAATACATCCAATCGCATCCGTGAGAAGCAAAAGCCTCAAATGATATCGGCGTCGTAACTGAATTGAAACGAATGTCTATAAGTTTGGCATGGCATTTAGTTGTTTCCATTTGTCTTTTCTATTGAGTAAAGCGGGCTTTAAAAAGCTCAGAATCCTTTAAAAAGCCCAAAGTCTTTCAGCATTGACACTTGGTATAAAAATGTATCAGTGCGTCGCGAGAAGCTTTTGAAGTTGCCGGAAGACTAATTTCGAAACATCTCACAAAAATTTTAAAAAATTACAAAGGATGTTTTTTTTTCAACTTAAATTTCTGTTATTTTTGTTAAACGGTCCAAACATAAACGTTTACAATATCAAAAATTGCTCTCAAAAATTAAACAATTTTGTTCATAAGTTGCAAGACCATAAAATTTATATTGAAAACAAAAACTCGAAAAGTTTCATCAATAAGTTTAAAATTTTGATGATGTTCAGCATTTCCATTAATAACAACAAAACTAAAATGTAGAATTTTGATGTTTTTTTTAACTTTGCCTCGATAATCAGACTTTATCGATGAATGTAATCTATATCAATTAAAATGAAATTATTTGTTTTTGCTGAATTTAAGTCTGAACTGTTTGTTTAAAAAAAAATGTTATAAACTGAAAATTATGCCTCGGTTGTTTTTCGAAAAACGTAATTTGTTTAGAAAAACTAGTGTTTTGCTTTTTAAAACAATTTTTTTTTTCAGATTAAAACTAAGAAAAACTTAATTGCAGATGAAACATTAGAAAAAAAAATATTTTTTTAAGATTGTCTCGAAATTAGATTTCATTTTACATAAAGTCAAACCGCTAAACAATAAAAATCAAGGCCAAAAAATTGTCAACAAAAAGCAACACAAGACATAAAGCAGACAAAAAAGTTTTTTAGTTCAGTACAAGTTTGTCAAACCTTAGTTATTTCAGATCCTTGTTCTCTTTCAACTTTGTTCCTTTTGGCTAGTTTTGCGTGGCCAGCTATTTCACCAAGTACTCATTTATGGAATTGATTATTCAGTGAGAAGAAGAGAGGTAAAATTTTTGCCTCCATTCTTTAGTTTGCCTCTAGATTCTTAGCATCGTTGAGAGATCCATGCTGATACTCCAATAGAGGAGCGCACTCGTAGTCCGCTTGAGCAATGAAAGTCTCAACGAATGAAAGTCCATTACGCGACTACCGTACATACATTTGGTTTTTCTCTAACGGTATTAGAGACTCTCAGTATAAAAAAACCTATTTGTTTTTGATTGGTGATCTGCAAAGCAAGTTTTGGGAAACTCTATGGATTAATGATGTGCTCTTGAGAGACGCAACCATCTTTAAATGACGACAATGAAGTCTCGTTGACAGTTTTTGTAAAACATAATTCAATCAGAAGCGTTTTCAGCCAAATTCGAATAAATCTTTTGAAAGTTTTCTACACACAGAGATTAAAACACCAAACTAAAACGAGCAGGTTTTGATATGGAATAAAAGTCATACGTGCTTTTACAGGCGTGTAGGTATAATTAAGCCAAAAAAAATTATAACAAAATTGCTTCAATATGGATTTTTCAGAAGGAATCCAGACATAAACCTGTCTTACCTCTAAAGTTAAATAATTCATGTCTTGTTAATTATTGAAGAACTTACTTTGAAGTGGGGAAAAATTAATTATAGGCTCTCTACACAGAGGATTGTTAACTACCAAGGCACATCACTAATCACCAAGGCAGTTGTCGTGATTGGCTTCATATAATTAGCGAAAAACTCAACCGGATCATTAATTAAAGTTTTACGTGAATATGTTACCCTTTTATACTTTTTGTTGGTTAAAAAGTGTTTGAAACATTAGCTAACCAAGTTTTCAGAAAAAAGTTTTTTAAGAGCGACAATCAATGAGCCTCGTCCAAAAACCACTCAACATAACGAATGAGCCAAACGAAGCTAGTCTTGCCGAAAAAAGTTGAACATGAAAAAAAAATTAATCGCTAACCATAATCATGAAAAATTAGTTTTAGATTCTAAAATAATTAAACAGGTGAAAAATAGTATAGTTAGTTGCATCAGACAGAGATAATGAAATGAAATTACACAAGCCAGACGGAGTTTTATACGCCGGTTTGTTGGTTGGCGATTGACATCAGGTATCCAAATACTTTTTCATAACCAGCCCTACAAACTGTTGAGGCATGGCCGGTCGGTACAGTGGGCAATAACTAGCCCGGCAATGTTTGTAGTTACGCTACGCTCCTCGTGAACGTCTCGCACGTAGAAAAGTTTACCGGATATGTTTATTTTCTTTTAAGTGAGCTATTGCGGTGCAACACAAATCCTTGTATATTGAGACCACTTTCAAATTGAGAAATAATGATATTTTTATTTATGTTTAGCAAAATTGAGATTTTAAATTTTTTTTTTATAAAATGTCGTTATTAAGGACGTGCAATGAGTTTCGTTTGACTCATTTGTTATCTTCATTAATTTTAGATGACATTTATCGATTGTTCTCTTTACAGAGGTGTTTTGAGTTTTCAGCCATTTTGTGTTTAAAAATTTGTTAGCTATTAGTTTGTAAAACATTGTTAACATAACCAGTTAGAGATCTAATATGTGATCTGATCGGTCACTTCGATAGTTATCCGATAGCCAAAATACAAAAAAAAAATTCAAACAAAAACTATATAATCAGTACCTTGGTAACGAGCAAAGTTATATGCTGAGAGTCTTTATACAACCTGTGGCACAATTCGAAACATATTCTACCAAGTATATCAACAAAGTATATACTACAAAGTATATCAATAAAAATTTATTTATTTAAAGGTTAGACAGGGCGTGGTTTTTAATCATAAAGAGCAATTCATTTAAAAAATTTAGTTTGTACTTTTTATTCTAACTTGTTCTAAAATTGTTGTAACCAACCTGTACGCTCAATGAGGTTTATTTTATATACAATTTTGTTTTCACAATTTCCGTAATTGAGCTCCTTAACCGAAAGTTTTCAAAAACAACAAACGAGATAACAATATCATCTCCACTACGTAAAACAAGTGGAATCCGACTATGAGAAGCTGATGTCGCGCTATTTGTCAGGCATTTTAGGCGAGCATGAACATTCACAATTGTAAACAAGGATAGCCGGTTACAGTGCAAGTAGTACAGAATGTTCCATTTATAGTCTTAAGAAAGTACAATTTTGTTTTTCAAATTGATGTCGATTTTTTTTAAGTGTTGTGATAAAAATTCTGAACAAAAAAAGAGAATTCAGGCTTACTTAAGAGTGTTAGTAAAAAAATAAGTCAATTGGGAAACAGTTTTTCAAGAAAAAAGATTAGAAAAAAAAAACAAAAATCAAAAATTTTTTCACAGGTTTTTTTCGACACTGTGAAAAATCTTTTAATATATTTTGAAGCACGACTGAAAGAGCTTTAATGTGATATATAATTCAACCCCTATACAACGGTGTACAAGCCCTGCACAAATTAAAACAATCCCAAAACCAGGTTTATCCCAATTTTCAATGGTCGGAACAATGCTCCTTCCCACAAAACAACTTATGCATTCGCTTATGTTTCGCTGATCAGAGTATCTTTTGCTTTGAGTTAAACCGCGTTGATAAACCGAGAATCATAAGATGATGAACCAAGTAAAAGTTCTAGATAGTGTCTTCTCATAATCTATCACTTTTTCCGATCTGTTCAGAAATAATGTGCACGAAAGTGATTTCGTAAGGTTCAGTAAAATGATCAACGAGAAACTTTCATTAGTGGTACTTTTACTTGAATGTGAAAGCAGCGTTACGTGATCCATTTAGACCAGACGTTCTGTTTCACTTTCCTGCCGTCCAATTCGTTGGATGACCGTAACTTGACACCTTGCGCTTTCTAGCTTGTTCAAACTATGACTTGTAATCGAAGTGTAACTAAAAGGAAAACTACTCCTTTTCCGCTTGCGTATGATTTAGCAATTTGGTGCTATTTTTATTTCGCTCGTACAATATTGCATTAAAATTTGTTTTTGAGGAAGTCCAGATTTTATATACTTTGTTTTGAAGCAAGTGTGTGTGTCGTAGAAAAAGAGGAAAATCACTTACGATCGAGTCCAATCAGGTTTCTGTTAAGCGATTAGCCGAAGGGTTTTCTTGGGATACGATTTTCAGGTTTTTCAAGTTTTCTTTTAATTACAACAAATTTCTGGCAGTTCAATAGATTATACGAAATATTAACGTTTTGAAATTCTGTCTCTAGTCACAGAAGGTCAAGGACTTCCTTCAACTTTAAATTTTTTTGAGTGGTTTTCGACTTCAAGTTTCCGTTTAAGTTCACGCAAACGTCAATGAGGTCCTGAAAAACGCAAGATCTTGCAGACATTAATAAGTTTTTATTAAACGATGTACTCCGTTTATGTTCTCACAAATGATATGATTTCGCAAATGCAATTGGAATTGGTTGTCTTATTTATTTTTTTCTTTTAAACTCATTAGAAGATGTGCGTTTTTTTAAATTCGTTTGCTGCATTCTTCAGACAATTGATTTTTTCAAAGAGTTCATTTTTTCTCGGTTATTTTTAGCAGTTCAGTTTTGTAAAATTGAACCAAACTGTGTCGTACAGATTTTTTAAAAACTTCTAGATGAAACCTAACTTTTAAAAAATGTTGCATCACACAGGAAAATTGAGCAGCTGATTTATTCATATTTGAAACTGACACACCAGTTTTTTAACAATCGGTTATTAGTATCATTAGTATTTCTTCAGCTAACAACACAAATCATTAGTATTTGAGTTGTTAGCTGAAGAAAAAAGGTTAACTGATGGAATTGTTTGGACAAAAGGAAACATCCAAGCCATTTTTCTCATTTTTAGTGGGGATCCAATTGCGCAAAATGACTCAAAGTTTACCATCAAAGTTTAATATCTCTGAGTAATGGTTTTCGTTCGCTTTGATCTGTACGGTACTTATCTAGAAAGCTAGGACAATTCGACAAAACCAATTGATTTTTTGTTTTTTTTTCCAAAATATATTCGGATTACAAAAGTTCATCCGCTGCAGGAGTTCGACATCTTCTGACAAAAAAGTAATTGGTGTATGGATTTAACAAATACAGCCATTTAAGCAAAAAAGTACAAACTTAAACAAGCACAGCCATCTTTACCTCTTTACAACACCTTTATCATTTTTTATTCAACTTTCTTTGGTGTTCGATTGAAGCAAAAAAATTAGTTAAATCATTTTTTGCATATTTTTTGCGTGCGCGAACACTGTTTGTAGCAGCCTAGTCTTCTCAGTTGATTTTGCATTCGATTCACCATTTTGCATCTACCCATGCTTCTTCAGATGTACTAAACCTTAAGACATATCATTGGTTTCCAATTGGTAATCTCAACAAGAAAGTGAAGTTTGATAACGTAGACCATTCATTTCATCAGAAATATTGTCCAAATGTGAATTGAAAACGTTATTTTCAGCTTTATCAGATATCCGACCAAAGAACCTAACTATTAACCGTCGAAAATTACACAATGCAACAACTCTTTCAGGTATCGATTTTTGAATTAAGGCCGTCTTGGAGAATCCAACAGCCGCATGGCTGCCTCGCTGCCCTTGATAATTTTATAAGCTTTATTGTGACCAAAATAAGAGCATACGATTTTCGGCATAAACACGTTTGAGTCTCTTGTGAAATATCTTTTTTTTAAATATCTATCGTATATAAAATAGGCTTTGCGAATCGGAGGATTTATTCAGTATATGATTAAATTTTAATTTTCGGAGAACTCTTCAATATCTTATTGCAGAAATTGGTTTTTGAAAAAAGTAGCTTTTAAACTTCAGCTAAAATCGTTTTCAAAGTGGACCTCTTCAATTTCGGTTATAAAATTTCTACTCTTGATCTCAAAAAGCGATCGGTTTTTATTTCCCTAGAGCATAAGTTGGATTTTCTTAAATACTCCCTCGAGGCGTTTTTCCTGCACGCTTTTCGCCTAATTAAAAGACACTATTTGGCAATTACTAACTCTCATTGTCAATTTTACCTGCAAGGAAACAATAAAAGATCCATTAAACTTATTTACGCATCATCTAAATTGAAAAACCTTGATCTAAATATCCAACCAATCCAATTATCCTCCATCAATTTCAGAAAAAAGGCTGGGCTTCAGAAATTTAAAATTCTTAAATGAAGTTTTCCACTCAGTTGATTATTTATGGTGGTCTCGCGAATTTTAAAATGTTTCCCAATTTTATCGCGTTTTATTATGAAATAATTTGCGAAATAATTTGGAGGGGGGTTGGTGGGGTTGAGCGGGTGGACGAAAAGAGTGTTGCGGGGGAACGGGTAAAGAACCGCGTTTATGGTGATAAACTTGTTTACTCGCTCTCGAGTTTTGTAGAAAGCTGCAAAAAAAAGAAAAATTTTTTTAAAATCGATTATATTGAAATCAAAAAATGGATTTTAATCGACTGAAAGGGATAATGGATTTTTGTATGTTGGAAATACTCGATGGTAATGGTTTAAAAATCCATTGCGCTGTCTAAATTTGCCATGATACTCAATTAAATAGACAAGATGTTAGTCAACAAAAATCCATTAGTCAACAAAAATCAAAAATACGTGTTCGATATTTTTAACCTTTAACATTGTACCCACTTTTTATACATCAACATTTTTACACTCCACATTTCGCCACCCCACAATTTCAACATCATACATTTTCACACGAAAAGTTTTTTCCACACTTTTAATTTACCCTTAAAAGTCCGAACCCTTGAAATATTTCATCCCGTTTTAATGCGCTACTTCATAAAAACTATGTGAATCTTATCGAGATAATTTTGAGGCGAAGTTTTCGGTAAAATCAGTTCCCAATTTTAAAACTTAAATTCTGAATTTTTTGTACTTCGCTTGCTTACAACATGCATTTGTAAGCAAGCGGATTAAAGCGCCATCCCCCTATTTTAACACTACACATTTTCACAGAAAAATTTTTTGTCACTTCGGTATTTCACCTTCAAAAGTTTCAACCCTTAAAATATTTTATCGCGCTTTAATCCGGTACTGCACAAAAAAAACGAGGTGAGTACTATCGAGAAAAATCTCAGGCTAAATTTCCGGAAAAATATGTTCCCAATTTTAATACTTAAAACTTAAATTTGTTGTACTTCGCTGTTTAACAACAAATTTCTACAATGATCATTCGTCCGATAAAAGTTTATACAAAGACTCACTTTTAGTTATTAAAAAAGCATCCGTATTCAACACATCACTAAAAACTAATGTAAAATCAATTGATATTTTCAATTTTCTTGTAACTTCTATAAAAATTTCATTCACTCCTGACGTCAATTTTAGAACTTGTTTTTAATCATATGATTCTTTTTATATTCAATAAATAAAGTCTTGAGCCCAAATGAAAAGTAATGTATCCCCTGCTGTATGAACCAACGAAAAATTGAAACGAGACTTATTGCCCAACTTATTAACTCCATCAAAGGATGGCATTTCGCATTAAATCTTTTTGCTTTGGCTCACAACTGAGTTGGGATGGATGTCTAACTCCTAGAGCAATTTCAGATAGGGTACACCGTCTGCGCGTCACGCTATCTTATTTTCGGCCTGATAGATTCGTGCAACTTCTTAGTCTAATACCGATCCTAACCTTACTCTTATATCTACTAGTCTCAATAGATCTTGGGTATACTGGTTTGTTACGAGTTGGTCTCTTGGAAAAGGCAATCAAGCTGTAAGTTAAATTCAGAATGATCTGGTGCTGAAACTACAAGTAGTTTCAGCACTTACAAATAAGTGGGTTGTTAGTTTGATGGAGTTTGATTGGTTAGTATTAAATATTTTAAAGAGATAAAATATCTAATTTATAACCAACAATAAATTATAGTTTGGATCTGGTTCCACAACTGAGTGTCTGGATTATATCGGAAAATAACAGCAAAGAGAACAATACAATTAAAACACATCATTAGTATATTTGAAAAAAAACGATACTCACTTTTTTCGGCTTTACCCAGCTCATACATAAAATTGGGTGCAAAGCTTTTGGAAAAAAGATGTATTTGTTTGACACAAATTTCGACTGTTTATGGATCAAGTTATTGACAGAAAACTCCTCGCACCCACCCGAAGACTTCAGGGGTAAGACCTGACAGCCCATTAGACGTTGATTTTGTTTGCTGTGAGTTCAAAAAAGCGAATAAAAATAGAAAAACTATTTATTACCAATATGAATACGTTTAGAGTACAAATGAATGGTTTAATAAAACGTTTGTTTTGTTTTTGACATTTATCGTCAAAAACCAAAATAACTAGACAATAGTTTTTTTCGAGTTCACTTTCCTAACCAAATTTGATTTCTCCGAAAATTCTAGACATAGTTCAACCTAGTTGGGCAATCGATGCTACTTTTCAAGTGCTTTAGTTTCGTTCGTTATAAATTTGAAGTCGGAAGTTTTCTATGGATATTGTTTTGGCTTGATTGATAAAATCCATTTTGCCTTTGTCACGGCTGATTTTCTAATCTCGTTTTAGAAAAAAGCAACAAAAGCGTTTTTTTTGAAAATAGCAATTGATTTTCGCTAGGTTCAAATAAAAGGATCCCAAAGAAAAGGGTTTTTTCTTTTGCCGAGATCAAAAATAGCGCTTTTTCTAAAGGTAATTGAATTTTTTAAAATGAATTGAGACAATTCCTAAATTAATCTACGCAGATTAACTTAAAGGAAAGAAAAATGAGGACAAACAATTGAAGAAAATGGTCTTTTATTTTTCTTTCCTTAAAGTTAACCTTGCGAATCACCACATTTATTGATGCAGTTTCCGAAGAAGCTGAGGGAATATTCATGCTGTTGTTTCTTTTATAGAATTTAGATAATTTTATGAGTCTTTTTTGACAAAATTTCTAGAAACTCTAAATTTAATGAGCTGAAAAAATTTATTACATTATACCTGTTATTATAACCAGATTTAATCAATTTTTCGAAATAGGCGGCAAGTTGACGGGCGCTAGAATCATTCCAATCAAATTGAGTCAAACTATTTTGTCTGCGTAACGCGCTGCTAGATCAGGCATTTATCATGTTGTATTGAAAAATGCGTGTAGGGATGATTTGCCCCGAAAATCAGCCATTTCAATTATGTCTTTAAAAACTTTTTTCAGCATTTTTCGCACCAAAAATGACTTAAATTAAATTAAGGTAAGTTAACAACAGTCAGAACATTTGGGACTGTGCCCTGATATGAACAGTCTTGTTGTAATAGTTAGTGAAAGCGACTTCTAATAATCCGAAAAATGTATTGAGAATTAAATTGATTTTTTTAATGCAAAAAACATCAATAGTAAATTGAATTTTCAGCGTGAAAGATCACCTTTAAATCATTTTGTCTTTTATCGGACGAGTCCAAATAAGCAATCTATTCACGCAGACTTCTTCTAAATTATTTCTCAACAATGGTTAACTAAGTTAATCAAATCTGGAGCAAACATAAGCAGTTGCTCCGCATAAATTTAAGCTGATATTCATATCATTACGAGGCCAAACTGTGGATTCTCTGCATTGTTAGCGGAATTCGCAACAGGCCAAAGTCAGATTTGTCGCGGAATCCGCAACATTGCTACTTTTCTTTGATCTTCAATGCTGTTTTGGATTCCACAAACAAATACCTAAATCATTGTACCGCTCAAAATCGCTCCAAAAAATGGCGAACTTGCGGAATCCGCAACAGTATTTATGGAATCCAGAACAGTTTGTGGAATCCACAAACAAGTGATAACACATTCATAACGTTAAATTGAGCTGTTGCGGAATCCGCAACTGTAAGTGGAATCCGCAAATTGTAAGTGGAATCCGTAAATTGTAAATGGAATCCGCAAATTGTCAGTGGAATCCGCAAATTGTAAGTGGAAACCGCATTTTGTTTGCGGATTCCATTTACATATAAGTTTATATGTGGTAACGTTTTATTTTATATCTTTTATTTACTACAGGTGTTCACCAACAACGGTTCACCAACAATACATGACGTCTACCAGTCTCAATTCGATCTCAACTTCGATCTGACCAACTTCGCACCAACTTCGATCTCAATTCCCGTAGCCCAATTTCGATCCCAATTCCTGTAACCTAATTTCGATCCCGATTCCTGTAACCAAACTTCAATCCCGATTCCTGTAACCAACTTCATTCCCGATTCCTGTAACCCAACTTCGATCCCATATCCTGCCAGCAATCTCAATTCCTGCAAAAAGAACAAATTGAACAAATTTTTGAAGTTAACTCGCATTTAACTTAATCAGTTCATTTCAATCAATTAAATCAATTAAAATAATTAAGGTGTTTTCAAATATCGTTTGATAAGACAAAGTTTGCGGGAACATTTTTATGTTTTTGCAATTAACCACTTATTTTGGCTGTAGTTGTTCAAGTTTGTTAGTATCTAAAACGGATTTACTCAAATTAGTTTTTCTTAATAGATAATTTACTTTCTATGAGCAAAATACACCAAATAGATAGTTTACTCTTTATGAGCAACTTTGACGGGACGGCATATAATCCAGACCATAACACATACTGCATACAGTAAAAATAAAACGGCAAATTACGGTTAATTTAAAGAGATCAAAAAACAACAAACAGTCTAAGTATAAACAGTTCAAGTTGTTCATTCCAGGTCATAAAAAATCCTGGGCGGACACGGCCATATTATGTCTAAATACTTCTCGGTAGTTATCCTCGACGGCATATGTACCACGGCATGCACTTATATGGCATCGGTTTGGGCTCATGAGGAAATCTCTGTGTTCGTTGAACTTGAGAGATCTGATCAGAGTGTCTAGCTCACGTTCGTTTCTTGCTGGCATCAAATCCCATTTTCCCCCCAGCACAGTATCCCAAGGTTGATGGCATGCAAAACGACCTGAGGTTATACTGCCCAAAAATTTAGCAGCACACTGTGTGGATGATAAACCAATGGCCTTTCTGGTTACTGGTGTAGCTGGAACCAATATGAAAGTTTGCCCTGTTTTTTTCCTCATCAAGCCAACGCATCTTTTTATTGCCAAAAACGTCAAAAAAATGCAAAAATTTGGCTAATTGGGTGAGTAATATCACTCAGATCGCAATTAAAAACGATCTAAAATGAAGCACAAGAGAACAGAAGAATAAATCATATTTGTTTTCGGAAAAACAACGAAGTTGAAATCAACAGCCACATGCCAAAAAAAGCTTCTTCAGCAAGCTCCGCTAATATAGAAGGCATTCTCAGGTCGACATCCGCAAAAGCTCGTTTCTTCGAATAATCGAAATTTAAATAATCAACACCAAACTTTTTTCCGGCTCGCAAGATAGTCGATCCTAGCTAAAATCACAAAATAGAATACGTCAGTCAACAACAAGCAGATTTTCCAAAAATATCTGATGCAGCAATCTCTGGGTTGGAAACCGATGTTTCCCGGGGCTGACCCTCGCTGTGATGCTGGATAGTGTCAGAAAATTGTTCTGACGGAGCGCCAGGCCCTTGTTATGCCAGCTGGCATGAAACACATGGCTGAAACGCATTCAGAGTCAGTGGCTCTGGGTGTCAATTTCATTCACCGTGAACACCTGCTGACCGCTGCCAGAGCTTTTCGACATTAGCGGAAAGACGAAGAGCCTTTCAGCAGCTGCTATCCTGCTTTTCCGATGTTGGCTCTGAATGAGCTTATGGTGCATCTGTGGTTAGTATCAAAGATTAAACTGATACATTTTTGTCGAATTAAATGAAAATAGAGAAAGATTTTTTATAGCACCAGAGACACGATCCAGCCGCAATAATTAGAAGATCTGGAGGATGTCTGGAGAATTCTGAAGGCGCATGACCAAGACTTGGATAACTACCTCGCCAGAATAATTTACGTAAGTACTTCTGGCCGAATTTCATCCCTAATACTGAAATTTTTACTTCCGTATCCCAAAAACTGCACCCAGTTCAATCACATATACTGAAATACTTATTTCACACAAAAACTCAGTTTAACTTATCATGCTAACATTTGATAATTTTGTATTTTAAGCCAACAACTAAGGAAAGGCTGGCGAATAAAGAAGAGTTGGACAGTCTCTTCCAACACCATCGTGAGTCATGCAGAGAATTGCCAGTGAGGGCATTGCCCGCCCAAATATCAGTCAAAAGGGCCTGAAGACGTTCTATTACCACATTCCAGTAATAGATATTCTGTAGTTTTTTCAACCAATTTGTACAAAACTTCTAGATTTAAAACTGTTTTTTTTTTCTATAAATTGAAATATGATTCTAACTTTTAGAATGCAGTCTGAGTAACTAACTGAATTACTGAAATTCAGAAATTATGATGAATGCTACAAATGACGAATCTGAATGCCCTATATGCTGCGACGAAGGACGGGAACTGTACAAAACACATGATGGCAATATGGTACACAAGTTTTGTTTGAGATGCTGGATCAAAATACAAAATGAGCCAGAACCAAAGTGCCCTTCTGCCGGCGGGACTTGCCGCGTTTCCACTCGTTCATGCACATGTAACTATTTCTTTTGACCTTGTTTATTGCAAGTTAAACTAACTAAGTCTGGTGCCATGTGATCAACCTCTTCTGTCCACCTTTGACCACTAACTTGAACCTTCCCAATGTAAACCACAAAAGAACATCCAACCCTTCCTCCATATCGATCATGTTTTACCTTTGTTTAGTTCCTCTGACACGGACGAGGAACCAAATAACGAGGATGACGATGAGGAGGGAGGAGACCAGATCGAAGTCGAGACAGTGGTGCCCTACCGTGACTCCGACTCGGAGTCGGAACCGGAGCAACAGGGGGTGTCTCCGACTTTGGACTGCTCTCCGGCAGTGACGAGGAGGTGAGCACTGCCTTGGCCGCTCTTGCGTTCTCATTCGTGCGGGGTCGCGGTCGCGGGCACGCTGTGGTCTGGGATGGGCGAATCAAAGACGACTCATCCAGTGATGACGAAATGCCCCATAGTTCGGCAAGCGTGCGGGGGCGCAGTCGCGGACGAGCTGCGCCGTCAGTCACCGCGACTGCAAACCTGCCAGGCCGGGCCCGGGTCCGACGAAGTGCCAGAACCGCTGGGTCATCACAACCTGGGGTCGGACCCTCATCGTGAAGGTTCAAAATCTCAAAATAATTTACTAAAATGGTTTTTGAATAATTTATTAGAAAACTGTTTTATAGCCAACACTCAACATGCCACCATACCAACATGCCGTCTAAGTCGAATCCTTCTCAGCCGTCTCAGTAGAAAACTGCTTTTAGTGCCAGAGTCATATACCAGCACAGAGACATATCGCCCACCCCATCAGATTATCAGTATGTTTCAAAATCTCAAATCTCAAAATATATTACTAAAACTATTTATGACCAGTTTTTTAGAAAACTGTTTTTTTTAGTGCAAAACAATCGCCTTCAGTATTTGGTGCTAATCAAATGCCGTCACAAAGCCAGCCACAAAGCCAGTCATAAAGCCAGTCATCAGAATTCAATCAGAGTTCAACCGTTTTCCACAGTCAGATTATCAGTAAGTTTCAAAAGCTCAAATCTCAAATATATTACTGAAACAATGTATGACCAATTATTTAGACAACTTTGTTTAATGCAAAAGAATCGCCCTCAGTGTTTTGGTGCTGAGCAATATTGTCACAAAGCCAGTCACAAAGCCAGTGATCAGAATTCAATCAGATTTCAACTGTTTTCCACAGTCAGATTATCTGTAAGTTTCAAAAGCTCAAATCTATAATATATTACTGAAACAATTCATGACAAGTTTAATAGAAAACTTTGTTTTGTGCAACAAAATTGTTCTCAATATTTTGAGGCTGAGCAAATACTGTCACAAAGCCAGTCACAAAGCCAATCACAAAGCCAATGATTAGAATTCAATCAGAGTTCAACCGTTTCCACAGTCAGATTATCAGTAAGTTTCAAAAGCTCAAATCTCAAATATATTACTGAAATAATTCATGACCAGTTTATTTGATAACTTTGTTTTGTGCAAAAGAATCGCCCTCAGTATTTTGGTGCTGAGCAAATGCTGTCACAAAGCCAGTCACAAAGCCAGTCACAAAGCCAGTCACAAAGCCAGTAATCAGAATTCAATCAGAGTTCAACCGTTTTCCACAGTCAGATTATCAGGAAATTTCAAAAATTCAAATTTCAAATTTATTACTACAACAATTTATGACCAGTTTGTCAGAAAACTGTTTTTTAGTGCAAAACAATCGCCCTCAGTGTTTTGGTGCTAAGCCAATGCCGTTACAAAGCCAGTCATAAAGTCAGTGTCAAAGCCAGTCATAAAGCCAGTCATCAGAAGTCAATCAGAGTTCAACCGTTTTCAACAGTCAGATTATCAGTAAATTTCAAAAACTCAAATCTCAAATATATTACTGAAACAATTTATGACCAGTTTATTTGATAACTTTGTTTTGTGCAAAAGAATCGCCCTCAGTATTTTGGTGTTAAGCAAGTGCCGTCACAAAGCCAGTCATCAGAATTTAGTCAGAGTTGAACATTTTTCCACAGTCAGATTATCAGTAAGTTTAAAATGCTCAAATCTCAAATACAATACTAAAACAATTTATGACCAGTTTATTAGAAACATGTTTTTTTTAGTGCAAAACAATCGCCCTCAGTAATTTGGTGCTAATCAAATGCCGTCACAAAGCCAGTCAAGTGCCAGTCATAAAGCCGGTCATCAGAATTTAATCAGATTTCAACCGTTTTCCACAGTCAGATTATCAGTAAGTTTCAAAAGCTCAAATCTCAAATATATTACTAAAACAATTTATGACCAGTTTATTAGACAACTGTTCTTTTAGTGGAAAAGAACCGCCCCCAAGATTTTGGTGCTAAGTAAGGGCCGTCACAAAGCCAGTCACAAAGCCAGTGATCAGAATTCAATCAGAGTTCAACCATTTTCCACAGTCAGATTATCAGTAATTTTCAAATGCTCAAATCTCAAATATATTACTGATACAATTCATGACCAGTTTGTCAGAAAACTGTTTTTCAGTGCCAAACAATCGCCCTCAGTGTTTTGGTGCTAAGCCAATGCCGTCACAAAGCCAGTCATAAAGTCAGTCCCAAAGCCAGTCACAAAGCCAGTCATCAGAAGTCAATCAGAGTTCAACCGTTTTCAACAGTCAGATTATCAGTAAATTTCAAAAATTCAAATCTCAAATATATTAAACAATTTATGACCAGTTTTTTAGACAACTTTGTTTTGTGCAAAAGAATCGCCTTCAGTATTTTGGTGCTGAGCAAATGCTGTCACAAAGCTAGTCACAAAGCCAGTGATCAGAATTCAATCAGATTTCAACTGTTTTCCACAGTCAGATTATCAGTAAGTTTCAAAAGCTCAAATCTCTAATATATTACTGAAACAATTCATGACCAGTTTATTTGATAACTTTGTTTTGTGCAAAAGAATCGCCCTCAGTATTTTGGTGTTAAGCAAGTGCCGTCACAAAGCCAGTCATCAGAATTTAGTCAGAGTTGAACATTTTTCCACAGTCAGATTTTCAGTAAGTTTAAAATGCTCAAATCTCAAATACAATACTAAAACAATTTATGACCAGTTTATTAGAAACATGTTTTTTTTACTGCAAAACAATCGCCCTCAGTAATTTGGTGCTAATCAAATGCCGTCACAAAGCCAGTCAAGAGCCAGTCATAAAGCCAGTCATCAGAATTTAATCAGATTTCAACCGTTTTCCACAGTCAGATTATCAGTAAGTTTCAAAAGCTCAAATCTCAAATATATTACTAAAACAATTTATGACCAGTTTATTAGACAACTGTTCTTTTAGTGGAAAAGAATCGCCCCCAAGATTTTGGTGCTAAGTAAGGGCCGTCACAAAGCCAGTCACAAAGCCAGTGATCAGAATTCAATCAGAGTTCAACCATTTTCCACAGTCAGATTATCAGTAATTTTCAAATGCTCAAATCTCAAATATATTACTGATACAATTCATGACCAGTTTGTCAGAAAACTGTTTTTTAGTGCCAAAAAATCGCCCTCAGTGTTTTGGTGCTAAGCCAATGCCGTCACAAAGCCAGTCATAAAGTCAGTCCCCAAGCCAGTCACAAAGCCAGTCATCAGAAGTCAATCAGAGTTCAACCGTTTTCAACAGTCAGATTATCAGTAAATTTCAAAAATTCAAATCTCAAATATATTACTGAAACAATTTATGACCAGTTTTTTAGACAACTTTGTTTTGTGCAAAAGAATCGCCCTCAGTATTTTGGTGCTGAGCAAATGCTGTCACAAAGCTAGTCACAAAGCCAGTGATCAGAATTCAATCAGATTTCAACTGTTTTCCACAGTCAGATTATCAGTAAGTTTCAAAAGCTCAAATCTCTAATATATTACTGAAACAATTCATGACCAGTTTATTTGATAACTTTGTTTTGTGCAAAAGAATCGCCTTCAGTATTTTGGTGTTAAGCAAGTGCCGTCACAAAGCCAGTCATCAGAATTTAGTCAGAGTTCAACATTTTTCCACAGTCAGTTTATCAGTAAATTTAAAATGCTCAAATCTCAAATACAATACTAAAACAATTTATGACCAGTTTAATAGAAACATGTTTTTTAGTGCAAAACAATCGCCCTCAGTATTTTGGTGCTGAGCAAATGCTGTCACAAAGCTAGTCATAAAGCCAGTCATCAGAATTTAATCAGATTTCAACCGTTTTCCACAGTCAGATTATCAGTAAGTTTCAAAAGCTCAAATCTCAAATATATTAATAAAACAATTTATGACCAGTTTATTAGACAACTGTTCTTTTAGTGCAAAAGAATCGCCCCCAAGATTTTGGTGCTAAGTATGGGCCGTCACAAAGCCAGTCACAAAGCCAGTGATCAGAATTCAATCAGAGTTCAACCATTTTCCACAGTCAGATTATCAGTAAGTTTCAAATGCTCAAATCTCAAATATATTACTGATACAATTCATGACCAGTTTATTGGAAAACTTTGTTTTGTGCAAAAGAATCGCCCTCAGTATTTTGGTGCTGTGCAACTGCTGTCACAAAGCCAGTCACAAAGCCAGTCACAAAGCCAGTCATCAGAATTCAATCAGAGTTCAACTGTTTTCTACAGTCAGATTATCAGTAAGTTTCAAAAGCTCAAATCTCAAATATTTTACTAAAACAATTTATGACCAATTTATTAGAAAACTTTTTTTAGTGCAAAAGAATCGCCCTCAGTATTTTGGTGCTAAGCCAATGCCGTCACAAAGCCAGTCACAAAGCCAGTCACAAAGCCAGTCATCAGAATTCAATCAGAGTTCAACCGTTTTCCACAGTCAGATTATCAGTAAGTTTCAAAAAATCAAATTTCAAATTTGTTACTACAACAATTTATGACCAGTTTATTAGAAAATTGTTTTTTTTTGTGCAAAACTATCGCCCTCAGTATTTTGGTGCTAAGCAAATGCCGTCACAAAGCCAGTCACAAAGTCAGTCGTCAGAATTTAGTCAGTGTTCAACATTTTTCCAGGGTCAGATTATCAGTAAGTTTCAAAAGCTCAAATCTAAAATATATTACTAAAACAAATTATGACCAGTTTATTAGAAAACTGTTTTTTTAGTGCAAAACAATCGCCCTCAGTTTTTTGGTGCTAAGCCAATGCCGTCACAAAGCCAGTCACGAAGCCAGTCAAAAAGCAAGTCACAAAGCCAGTCATCAGAATTCAATCAGAGTTCAACCGTTTTCCACAGTCAGATTATCAGTAAGTTTCAAAAGCTCAAATCTCAAATATATTACTAAAACATTTTATGACCAGTTTATTAGACAACTGTTCTTTTAGTGCAAAAGAATTGCCCCCAAGATTTTGGTGCTAAGTAAGGGCCTTCACAAAGCCAGTCACAAAGCCAGTGATCAGAATTCAATCAGAGTTCAACCATTTTCCACAGTCAGATTATCAGTAAGTTTCAAATGCTCAAATCTCAAATACATTACTGATACAATTCATGACCAGTTTATTGGAAAACTTTGTTTTGTGCAAAAGAATCGCCCTCAGTATTTTGGTGCTGTGCAACTGCTGTCACAAAGCCAGTCACAAAGCCAGTCACAAAGCCAGTCACAAAGCCAGTCATCAGAATTCAATCAGAGTTCAACTGTTTTCTACAGTCAGATTATCAGTAAGTTTCAAAAGCTCAAATCTCAAATATTTTACTAAAACAATTTATGACCAATTTATTAGAAAACTTTTTTTAGTGCAAAAGAATCGCCCTCAGTATTTTGGTGCTAAGCCAATGCCGTCACAAAGCCAGTCACAAAGCCAGTCACAAAGCCAGTCATCAGAATTCAATCAGAGTTCAACCGTTTTCCACAGTCAGATTATCAGTAAGTTTCAAAAAATCAAATTTCAAATTTGTTACTACAACAATTTATGACCAGTTTATTAGAAAATTGTTTTTTTTTGTGCAAAACTATCGCCCTCAGTATTTTGGTGCTAAGCAAATGCCGTCACAAAGCCAGCCACAAAGTCAGTCGTCAGCATTTAGTCAGTGTTCAACATTTTTCCAGGGTCAGAATATCAGTAAGTTTCAAAAGCTCAAATCTAAAATATATTACTAAAACAATTTATGACCAGTTTATTAGAAAACTGTTTTTTTTTAGTGCAAAACAATCGCCCTCAGTTTTTTGGTGCTAAGCCAATGCCGTCACAAAGCCAGTCACGAAGCCAGTCAAAAAGCAAGTCACAAAGCCAGTCATCAGAATTCAATCAGAGTTCAACCGTTTTCCACAGTCAGATTATCAGTAAGTTTTAAAAATTCAAATCACAAATTTATTACTCCAACAATTTATGAACAGTTTATTAGAAAACTGTTTTTTTAGTGCAAAACTATCGCCCTCAGTATTTTGGTGCTAAGCAAATGCCGTCACAAAGCCAGTCACAAAGCCAGTCGTCAGAATTTAGTCAGTGTTCAACATTTTCCCACAGTCAGATTATCAGTAAGTTTCAAAAACTCAAATCTCAAATATATTACAAAAACAATTTATGACCAGTTTATTGTAAAACTGTTGTTTAAGTGCAAAAAAATTGCTCTCAGTATTTTGATGCTAAGCAAATGCCGTCACAAAGCCAGTCACAAAGCCAGTCATCAGAATTCAATCAGAGTTCAACCGTTTTCCACAGTTAGAATATCAGTAAGTTTCAAAAACTCAAATCTCAAATTTATTACAAAAAAAAATTTATGACCAGTTTGTTAGAAAGCTGTTTTTTTTAGTGCAAAACAATCGCCCTTATTATTTTGGTGCTAGGCAAATGCCGTCACAAAGCCAGTCACAAAGCCAGTCATCAGAATTCACTCAGAGTTCAACCGTTTTCAACAGTCAGATTATCAGTAAATTTCAAAAGCTCAAATTAAAATATATTACTAAAATAAATTATGATCAGTTTATTAGACAACTGTTCTTTTAGTGCAAAACAATCGCCCTCAGTATTTTGGTGCTAAGTAAATGCCGTCACAAAGCCAGTCACAAAGCCAGTGATCAGAATTCAATCAGAGTTCAACCGTTTTCCACAGTCAGACTATCAGTAAGTTTCAAAAGCTCAAATCTCAAATATATTACAAAAAACAATTTATGACCAGTTTATTGTAAAACTGTTGTTTAAGTGCAAAAAAAATTGCTCTCAGTATTTTGATGCTAAGCAAATGCCGTCACAAAGCCAGTCACAAAGCCAGTCATCAGAATTCAATCAGAGTTCAACCGTTTTCCACAGTTAGAATATCAGTAAGTTTCAAAAACTCAAATCTCAAATTTATTACAAAAAAAAATTTATGACCAGTTTGTTAGAAAGCTGTTTTTTTAGTGCAAAACAATCGCCCTTATTATTTTGGTGCTAGGCAAATGCCGTCACAAAGCCAGTCACAAAGTCAGTCATCTGAATTCACTCAGAGTTCAACCGTTTTCAACAGTCAGATTATCAGTAAATTTCAAAAGCTCAAATTAAAATATATTACTAAAATAAATTATGATCAGTTTATTAGACAACTGTTCTTTTAGTGCAAAACATTCGCTCTCAGTATTTTGGTGCTAAGTAAATGCCGGCACAAAGCCAGTCACAAAGCCAGTGATCAGAATTCAATCATAGTTCAACCGTTTTCTACAGTGAGATTATCAGTAAGTTTCAAAAGCTCAAATCTCAAATATATTACTGATACAATTCATGACCAGTTTATTGGAAAACTTTGTTTTGTGCAAAACAATCGCCCTCAGTATTTTGGTGCTAAGCAAATGCCGTCACAAAGCCCGTGACAAAGCCAGTCATCAGAGTTCAATCAGAGTTCAACCGTTTTCCACAGTCAGAATATCAGTAAGTTTCAAAAACTCAAATCTCAAATATATTACAAAAACAATTTATGACCAGTTTATTGTAAAACTGTTGTTTAAGTGCAAAAAAATTGCTCTCAGTATTTTGATGCTAAGCAAATGCCGTCACAAAGCCAGTCACAAAGCCAGTCATCAGAATTCAATCAGAGTTCAACCGTTTTCAACAGTCAGTTTATCAGTAAATTTCAAAAGCTCAAGTTAAAATATATTACTAAAACAATTTATGATCAGTTTGTTAGACAACTGTTCTTTTAGTGCAAAACAATCGCCATCAGTATTTTGGTGCTAAGTAAATGCCGGCACAAAGCCAGTCACAAAGCCAGTGATCAGAATTCAATCAGAGTTCAGCCGTTTTCCACAGTCAGATTATCAGTAAGTTTCAAAAGCTCAAATCTCCAATATATTTCTGAAACAATTCATGACCAGTTTAATAGAAAACTTTGTTTTGTGCAACAAAATTGTTCTCAGTATTTTGGTGCTAAGCAAATGCCGTCACGAAGCCAGTCACAAAGCCAGTCGTCAGAATTTAGTCAGTGTTCATCATTTTTCCACAGTCAGATTATCAGTAAGTTTCAAAAGCTCAAATCTCAAATATAATACTAAAACAATTTATGACCAGTTTATTAGAAAGCTGTTTTTTTAGTGCAAAACAATCGCCCTCATTATTTTGGTGCTAAGCAAATGCCGTCACAAAGCCCGTCACAAAGCCAGTCATCAGACTTCAATCAGAGTTCAACCGCTTTCCACAGTTAGAATATCAGTAAGTTTCAAAAACTCAAATCTCAAATATATTACAAAAACAATTTATGACCAGTTTATTGTAAAACTGTTGTTGAAGTGCAAAAAAATTGCCCTCAGTATTTTGATGCTAAGCAAATGCCGTCAGAAAGCCAGTCACAAAGCCAGTCATCAGAATTCAATCAGAGTTCAACCGTTTTCAACAGTCAGATTATCAGTAAATTTCAAAAGCTCAAATTAAAATATATTACTAAAACAATTTATGACCAGTTTATTAGAAAGCTGTTTTTTTAGTGCAAAAAAATCGCCCTCATTATTTTGGTGCTAAGCAAATGCCGTCACAAAGCCCGTCACAAAGCCAGTCATCAGACTTCAATCAGAGTTCAACCGCTTTCCACAGTTAGAATATCAGTAAGTTTCAAAAGCTCAAATTAAAATATATTACTAAAACAATTTATGACCAGTTTATTGTAAAACTGTTGTTTAAGTGCAAAAAAATTGCTCTCAGTATTTTGATGCTAAGCAAATGCCGTCACAAAGCCAGTCACAAAGCCAGTCATCAGAATTCAATCAGAGTTCAACCGTTTTCAACAGTCAGTTTATCAGTAAATTTCAAAAGCTCAAGTTAAAATATATTACTAAAATAATTTATGATCAGTTTATTAGACAACTGTTCTTTTAGTGCAAAACAATCGCCATCAGTATTTTGGTGCTAAGTAAATGCCGGCACAAAGCCAGTCACAAAGCCAGTGATCAGAATTCAATCAGAGTTCAACCGTTTTCCACAGTCAGATTATCAGTAAGTTTCAAAAGCTCAAATCTCCAATATATTTCTGAAACAATTCATGACCAGTTTAATAGAAAACTTTGTTTTGTGCAACAAAATTGTTCTCAGTTTTTTGGTGCTAAGCAAATGCCGTCACGAAGCCAGTCACAAAGCCAGTCGTCAGAATTTAGTCAGTGTTCATCATTTTTCCACAGTCAGATTATCAGTAAGCTTCAAAAGCTCAAATCTCAAATATAATACTAAAACAATTTATGACCAGTTTATTAGAAAGCTGTTTTTTTTAGTGCAAAACAATCGCCCTCCTTATTTTGGTGCTAAGCAAATGCCGTCACAAAGCCCGTCACAAAGCCAGTCATCAGACTTCAATCAGAGTTCAACCGCTTTCCACAGTTAGAATATCAGTAAGTTTCAAAAACTCAAATCTCAAATATATTACAAAAACAATTTATGACCAGTTTATTGTAAAACTGTTGTTGAAGTGCAAAAAAATTGCCCTCAGTATTTTGATGCTAAGCAAATGCCGTCAGAAAGCCAGTCACAAAGCCAGTCATCAGAATTCAATCAGAGTTCAACCGTTTTCAACAGTCAGATTATCAGTAAATTTCAAAAGCTCAAATTAAAATATATTACTAAAATAATTTATGATCAGTTTATTAGACAACTGTTCTTTTAGTGCAAAACATTCGCTCTCAGTATTTTGGTGCTAAGTAAATGCCGGCACAAAGCCAGTCACAAAGCCAGTGATCAGAATTCAATCATAGTTCAACCGTTTTCTACAGTGAGATTATCAGTAAGTTTCAAAAGCTCAAATATCAAATATATTACTGATACAATTCATGACCAGTTTATTGGAAAGCTTTGTTTTGTGCAAAACAATCGCCCTCAGTATTTTGGTGCTAAGCAAATGCCGTCACAAAGCCCGTGACAAAGCCAGTCATCAGAGTTCAATCAGAGTTCAACCGTTTTCCACAGTCAGATTATCAGTAAGTTTCAAAAGCTCAAAGCTCAAATATATTACAAAAACAATTTATGACCAGTTTATTCTAAAACTGTTGTTTAAGTGCAAAAAAATCGCCCTCAGTTTTTTGATGCTAAGCAAATGCCGTCACAAAGCCAGTCACAAAGCCAGTCATCAGAATTCACTCAGAGTTCAACCGTTTTCAACAGTCAGATTATCAGTAAATTTCAAAAGCTCAAATTAAAATATATTACTAAAATAAATTATGATCAGTTTATTAGACAACTGTTCTTTTAGTGCAAAACAATCGCCCTCAGTATTTTGGTGCTAAGTAAATGCCGTCACAAAGCCAGTCACAAAGCCAGTGATCAGAATTCAATCAGAGTTCAACCGTTTTCCACAGTCAGACTATCAGTAAGTTTCAAAAGCTCAAATCTCAAATATATTACAAAAACAATTTATGACCAGTTTATTGTAAAACTGTTGTTTAAGTGCAAAACAATCGCCCTCAGTATTTTGGTGCTAAGCAAATGCCATCACAAAGCCCGTCACAAAGCCAGTCATCAGAGTTCAATCAGAGTTCAACCGTTTTCCACAGTCAGATTATCAGTAAGTTTCAAAAGCTCAAATCTCAAATATATTACAAAAACAATTTATGACCAGTTTATTGTAAAACTGTTGTTTAAGTGCAAAACAATCGCCCTCAGTATTTTGGTGCTAAGCAAATGCCGTCACAAAGCCCGTCACAAAGCCAGTCATTAGAGTTCAATCAGAGTTCAACCGTTTTCCACAGTCAGATTATCATTAAGTTTCAAAAGCTCAAATATCAAATATATTACAAAAAAAATTTATGAACATTTTATTGTAAAACTGTTGTTTAAGTGCAAAAGAATCGCCCTCAGTATTTTGGTGCTAAGCAAATGCCGTCACAAAGCCAGTCATCAGAATTCAATCAGACTTCAACCGTTTTCCACAGTCAGATGATCAGTAAATTTCAAAAGCTCAAATTAAAAAATATTACTAAATTAATTTTGATCAGTTTATTAGAAAACTGTTTCTTTTTTAGTGCAAAACAATCGCCCTCAGTATTTTGGTGCTAAGCAAATGCCGTCACAAAGCCAGACACAAAGTCAGTCGTCAGAATTTAGTCAGTGTTCATCATTTTTCCAGAGTCAGATTATCAGTAAGTTTCAAAAGCTCAAATCTCAAATATATTACTAAAACAATTTATGACCAGTTTATTAGAAAACTGTTTTTTTTAGTGCAAAACAATCGCCCTCAGTATTTTGGTGCTAAGCAAATGCCGTCACAAAGCCAGACACAAAGTCAGTCGTCAGAATTTAGTCAGTGTTCATCATTTTTCCAGAGTCAGATTATCAGTAAGTTTCAAAAGCTCAAATATCAAATATATTACAAAAAAAATTTATGAACATTTTATTGTAAAACTGTTGTTTAAGTGCAAAAGAATCGCCCTCAGTATTTTGGTGCTAAGCAAATGCCGTCACAAAGCCAGTCATCAGAATTCAATCAGACTTCAACCGTTTTCCACAGTCAGATGATCAGTAAATTTCAAAAGCTCAAATTAAAAAATATTACTAAATTAATTTTGATCAGTTTATTAGAAAACTGTTTCTTTTTTAGTGCAAAACAATCGCCCTCAGTATTTTGGTGCTAAGCAAATGCCGTCACAAAGCCAGACACAAAGTCAGTCGTCAGAATTTAGTCAGTGTTCATCATTTTTCCAGAGTCAGATTATCAGTAAGTTTCAAAAGCTCAAATCTCAAATATATTACTAAAACAATTTATGACCAGTGTATTAGAAAACTGTTTTTTTTTAGTGCAAAACAATCGCCCTCAGTATTTTGGTGCTAAGCCAATGCCGTCACAAAGCCAGTCACGAAGCCAGTCAAAAAGCAAGTCACAAAGCCAGTCATCAGAATTCAATCAGAGTTCAACCGTTTTCCACAGTCAGATTATCAGTAAGTTTCAAAAATTCAAATCACAAATTTATTACTACAACAATTTATGACCAGTTTATTAGAAAACTGTTTTTTAGTGCAAAACTATCGCCCTCAGTATTTTGGTGCTAAGCAAATGCCGTCACAAAGCCAGTCACAAAGCCAGTCGTCAGAATTTAGTCAGTGTTCAACATTTTTCCACAGTCAGATTATCAGTAAGTTTCAAAAACTCAAATCTCAAATATATTACTAAAACAATTTATGACCAGTTTATTAGAAAGCTGTTTTTTTAGTGCAAAACAATCGCCCTCATTATTTTGGTGCTCGGCAAATGCCGTCACAAAGCCCGTAACAAAGCCAGTCATCAGAATTCAATCAGAGTTCAACCGTTTTCAACAGTCAGGTTATCAGTAAACTTCAAAAGCTAAATTAAAATATATTACTAAAATAACTTATGATCAGTTTATCAGACAACTGTTCTTTTAGTGCAAAACAATCGCCATCAGTATTTTGGTGCTAAGTAAATGCCGTCACAAAGCCAGTCACAAAGCCAGTCGTCAGAATTTAGTCAGTGTTCAACATTTTTCCACAGTCAGATTATCAGTAAGTTTCAAAAGCTCAAATCTCAAATATATTACTAAAACAATTTATGACCAGTTTATTAGAAAGCTGTTTTTTTAGTGCAAAACAATCGCCCTCATTATTTTGGTGCTCGGCAAACGCCGTCACAAAGCCCGTAACAAAGCCAGTCATCAGAATTCAATCAGAGTTCAACCGTTTTCAACAGTCAGGTTATCAGTAAACTTCAAAAGCTAAATTAAAATATATTACTAAAATAACTTATGATCAGTTTATCAGACAACTGTTCTTTTAGTGCAAAACTATCGCCCTCAGTATTTTGGTGCTAAGCAAATGCCGTCACAAAGCCAGTCACAAAGCCAGTCGTCAGAATTTAGTCAGTGTTCAACATTTTTCCACAGTCAGATTATCAGTAAGTTTCAAAAGCTCAAATCTCAAATATATTACTAAAACAATTTATGACCAGTTTATTAGAAAGCTGTTTTTTTAGTGCAAAACAATCGCCCTCATTATTTTGGTGCTCGGCAAATGCCGTCACAAAGCCCGTAACAAAGCCAGTCATCAGAATTCAATCAGAGTTCAACCGTTTTCAACAGTCAGGTTATCAGTAAACTTCAAAAGCTAAATTAAAATATATTACTAAAATAACTTATGATCAGTTTATCAGACAACTGTTCTTTTAGTGCAAAACAATCGCCATCAGTATTTTGGTGCTAAGTAAATGCTGGCACAAAGCCAGTCACAAATCCAGTGATCAGAATTCAATCAGAGTTCAACCGTTTTCCACAGTCAGATTATCAGTAAGGTTTCAAAAGCTCAAATCTCAAATATATTACTGATACAATTCATGACCAGTTTATTTGAAAACTTTGTTTTGTGCAAAACAATCGCCCTCAGTATTTTGGTTCTAAGCAAATGCCGTCACAAAGCCCGTCACAAAGCCAGTCATCAGAGTTCAATCAGAGTTCAACCGTTTTCCACAGTCAGATCAACATTTTTCCACAGTCAGATTATCAGTAAGTTTCAAAAGCTCAAATCTCAAATATATTACTAAAACAATTTATGACCAGTTTATTAGAAAACTGTTTTTTTTTAGTGCAAAACAATCGCCCTCAGTATTTTGGTGCTAAGCCAATGCCGTCACAAAGCCAGTCACGAAGCCAGTCAAAAAGCAAGTCACAAAACCAGTCATCATAGTTCAATCAGAGTTCAACCGCTTTCCACAGTTAGAATATCAGTAAGTTTCAAAAACTCAAATCTCAAATATATTACAAAAACAATTTTTGACCAGTTTATTGTAAAACTGTTGTTGAAGTGCAAAAAAATTGCCCTCAGTATTTTGATGCTAAGCAAATGCCGTCACAAAGCCCGTCACAAAGCCAGTCATCAGAGTTCAATCAGAGTTCAACCGCTTTCCACAGTTAGAATATCAGTAAGTTTCAAAAACTAAAATCTCAAATATATTACAAAAACATTTTTTGACCAGTTTATTGTAAAACTGTTGTTGAAATGCAAAAAAATTGCCCTCAGTATTTTGATGCTAAGCAAATGCCGTCACAAAGCCAGTCACAAAGCCAGACATCAGAATTCAATCAGAGTTCAACCGTTTTCAACAGTCAGATTATCAGTAAATTTCAAAAGCTCAAATTAAAATATATTACTAAAATAATTTATGATAAGTTTATTAGACAACTGTTCTTTTAGTGCAAAACAATCGCCCTCAGTATTTTGGTGCTAAGTAAATGCCGGCACAAAGCCAGTCACAAAGCCAGTGATCAGAATTCAATCAGAGTTCAACCGTTCTCTACAGTCAGATTATCAGTAAGTTTCAAAAGCTCAAATCTCAAATATTTTACTGATACAATTCATGACCAGTTTATTGGAAAACTTTGTTTGTGCAAAACAATCGCCCTCTGTATTTTGGTGCTAAGCAAATGCCGTCACAAAGCCCGTCACAAAGCCAGTCATCAGAGTTCAATCAGAGTTCAACCGTTTTCCACAGTCAGATTATCAGTAAGTTTCAAAAGCTCAAATCTCAAATATAATACAAAAACAATTTATGACCAGTTTATTGTAAAACTGTTGTTTAAGTGCAAAAAAATCGCCCTCAGTGTTTTGATGCTAAGCAAATGCCGTTACAAAGCCAGTCACAAAGCCAGTCATCAGAATTCAATCAGAGTTCAACCGTTTTCAACAGTCAGATTATCAGTAAATTTCAAATGCTCAAATTAAAATAATTTACTAAAATAATTTATGATCAGTTTATTAGACAACTGTTCTTTTAGTGCAAAACAATCGCCCTCAGTATTTTGGTGCTAAGTAAATGCCGTCACAAAGCCAGTCACAAAGCCAGTGATCAGAATTCAATCAGAGTTCAACCGTTTTCCACAGTCAGATTATCAGTAAGTTTCAAAAGCGCAAATCTCAAATATAATACAAAAACAATTTATGACCAGTTTATTGTAAAACTGTTGTTTAAGTGCAAAAAAATCGCCCTCAGTGTTTTGATGCTAAGCAAATGCCGTTACAAAGCCAGTCACAAAGCCAGTCATCAGAATTCAATCAGAGTTCAACCGTTTTCAACAGTCAGATTATCAGTAAATTTCAAAAGCTCAAATTAAAATAATTTACTAAAATAATTTATGATCAGTTTATTAGACAACTGTTCTTTTTGTGCAAAACAATCACCCTCTGTATTTTGGTGCTAAGCAAATGCCGTCACAAAGCCCGTCACAAAGCCAGTCATCAGAGTTCAATCAGAGTTCAACCGTTTTCCACAGTCAGATTATCAGTAAGTTTCAAAAGCTCAAATCTCAAATATAATACAAAAACAATTTATGACCAGTTTATTGTAAAACTGTTGTTTAAGTGCAAAAAAATCGCCCTCAGTGTTTTGATGCTAAGCAAATGCCGTTACAAAGCCAGTCATCAGAATTCAATCAGAGTTCAACCGTTTTCAACAGTCAGATTATCAGTAAATTTCAAAAGCTCAAATTAAAATAATTTACTAAAATAATTTATGATCAGTTTATTAGACAACTGTTCTTTTAGTGCAAAACAATCGCCCTCAGTATTTTGGTGCTAAGTAAATGCCGGCACAAAGCCAGTCACAAAGCCAGTGATCAGAATTCAATCATAGTTCAACCGTTTTCTACAGTGAGGTTATCAGTAAGTTTCAAAAGCTCAAATCTCAAATATATTACTGATACAGTTCATGACCAGTTTATTGGAAAACTTTGTTTTGTGCAAAACAATCGCCCTCAGTATTTTGGTGCTAAGCAAATGCCGTCACAAAGCCCGCCACAAAGCCAGTCATCAGAGTTCAATCAGAGATCAACCGTTTTCCACAGTCAGATTATCAGTAAGTTTCAAAAGCTCGAAGCTCAAATATATTACAAAAACAATTTATGACCAGTTTATTGTAAAAGTGTTGTTTAAGTGCAAAAAAATTGCCCTCAGTATTTTGATGCTAAGCAAATGCCGTCACAAAGCCAGTCACAAAGCCAGTCATCAGAATTCAATCAGAGTTCAACCGTTTTCAACAGTCAGATTATCAGTAAATTTCAAAAGCTCAATTTAAAATATATTACTAAAATATATTATGATCAGTTTATTAGACAACTGTTCTTTTAGTGCAAAACAATCGCCCTCAGTATTTTGGTGCTAAGTAAATGCCGTCACAAAGCCAGTCACAAAGCCAGTGATCAGAATTCAATCAGAGTTCAACCGTTTTCCACAGTCAGACTATCAGTAAGTTTCAAAAGCTCAAATCTCAAATATATTACAAAAACAATTTATGACCAGTTTATTGTAAAACTGTTGTTTAAGTGCAAAACAATCGCCCTCAGTATTTTGGTGCTAAGCAAATGCCGTCACAAAGCCCGTCACAAAGCCAGTCATCAGAGTTCAATCAGAGTTCAACCGTTTTCCACAGTCAGATTATCAGTAAATTTCAAAAGCTCAAATCTCAAATATATTACAAAAACAATTTTTGACCAGTTTATTGTAAAACTGTTGTTGAAGTGCAAAAAAATTGCCCTCAGTATTTTGATGCTAAGCAAATGCCGTCACAAAGCCAGTCACAAAGCCAGACATCAGAATTCAATCAGAGTTCAACCGTTTTCAACAGTCAGATTATCAGTAAGTTTCAAAAGCTCAAATCTCAAATATATTACTAAAACAATTTATGACCAGTTTATTAGAAAACTGTTTTTTTTAGTGCAAAACAATCGCCCTCAGTATTTTGGTGCTAAGCCAATGCCGTCACAAAGCCAGTCACGAAGCCAGTCAAAAAGCAAGTCACAAAGCCAGTCATCAGAGTTCAATCAGAGTTCAACCGCTTTCCACAGTTAGAATATCAGTAAGTTTCAAAAACTCAAATCTCAAATATATTACAAAAACAGTTTTTGACCAGTTTATTGTAAAACTGTTGTTGAAGTGCAAAAAAATTGCCCTCAGTATTTTGATGCTAAGCAAATGCCGTCACAAAGCCCGTCACAAAGCCAGTCATCAGAGTTCAATCAGAGTTCAACCGCTTTCCACAGTTAGAATATCAGTAAGTTTCAAAAACTAAAATCTCAAATATATTACAAAAACAATTTATGACCAATTTATTGTAAAACTGTTGTTTAAGTGCAAAACAATCGCCCTCAGTATTTTGGTGCTAAGCAAATGCCATCACAAAGCCAGTCACAAAGCCAGTCATCAGCCAAATTCCGTGTCACAGTATGCCTCACAGTTTGCCAAGTTTATTGCAGAATGCCTCACAGTTTTGGACGCCTCATCATATCATTTGCTGGTCACATAGTGCAATATTAGTCCACTTATCAGTAAATCCTATTATAAATCTTTAGTAAGTTAGTCTTTTGAGCCAAAACTGCCTTCCAAGATTGTGCTTCCTATGTGCTTCCTGATGTGAAATCTTCTATATTGGTGCGCATATCATTTAAAGTGATTAGTTTTTGTAGTTAGTGGAAATAAAAATCCTAAATATTTCTTTTTGATTTCAGAAAATTGGCTCTACTGAAGCTAATTGTAATTGTTTTTGGGATCCATTCGTGTAATCTTATTTATGCGACCAAATGATAAAAATTTTGCCTCTATAAATTTAACCAAGGATAGATGCTTACACTCAAAACGGGCTCATGACGATCGAAATGTGGTGGTCTTCTCCTTTCTTAAAAACTATGGAAATGTATCTTCAATCCTCATTTTATTAACTCATTGTTGATACCTCCTTTTCTCTTCAATAATTATGTCAGAAATTGCCGGTCCAATATCAGAACTTCCTGGGGTTTCAATTGATCGCTTCAATGGTGAGAACCTGAAATCTAGTTCATTTTCTTTCGCACTGTCATACAGATCACATGGTGGGCCTTAATGAGCCTGAGCTCTTCGAAAGGTTAAACCACTAGTACTTGAAAATTTATTGTCATAAAATTTCGGCTGCTTTGTTGATTGCATTGCCGCTTTATGTTAATTTAACTCCATTTAAAAAACCTCAGGATTCAGATAATGAGAGAACATTGAATGTTTCATTGGAAGGGGGAAAGACTCATACCCTAACTCTCACTCTTATTCCTGCAGGTCACTGTCCAGGTTCAGTAATATTCTTACTAGTTTCCAAAGATTCCTTTTTTTTGGCGATTTCAGATTGCAAGTTGGTCATACGAAGCGAATCAGTCATCTTTTCGACAATTTACAAGAAGCTGCTGTTCATAATTTTGATAATATTTACATCGACACAACGTTTTGCAAAACTGATTCCAATTTCATACCTTGTAGGAAGAGCTGTCTTTCAGCCAATTTTCAAGCCGTGTCCGCATGGCTCTGTTCATTTCAAAATAATGTGGTCCATTTTTGTAACAAAACTCGCTACGGATTTGAGTTTTTGATGAAAGAGCAAGAGCACTTAGATTAGATTCATCCCTTATGTCAGCATCAACTGTACAAATTTGTTCCGTCAGTTCAAAATTGGCTCATCTTAGATGGCGAAAGTACCAAATCTCATTTCTGCAAGCCGTCGGCAGCGTCTGCGAACTTAAAACTGCCTTGCAAGGCGGGCATCCCAAGTCCAGAAGTGCTTACAATTTCCAACTGCAACGTTCCTCACTAAAAACGAGATAATGCCTGGGAGATTGGTTAAAGCAGTGTCTGAGCAAAACATTCGGTGTTGTTATTCTTCGTACTCTTCAGCTGACGAAATTATTGATTTTCTTTCGAGTCTGCAGTTCGAAAGTATTATATCTTCGTTTGTCCGGATAAAGATACTCCACTTGACTCTGTGAAAGCTTTTATTTTGAATACGCTCAAACATCAGAATCCAAACACATCAAACGATTCGAGTACAAGGCTGTGGAAAGAGAAAATCAAACTCAATGGGAGAGGTAAACGCAAACTTTATCTGGAGAAAATTTCAACAAACACACCAGAGTACGAATACCATAGTGAGCCCTTAAGACAACAAAGACGCTTTATCGAAGGTGGAGTTTTCGAGAGAAAGGATTCAAAAACAGCAAAAACAGCCGAGGAGACAAATATTTCAGCAAAAACACCAGACTATGAATACCAGAGTGAGCCATTGAGACAACACAGACGTTTTGTCAAAAGTAGAGATTTCGAGGAAAAGGAATCAGAAAGAACAAAAAAATTGATCCAATTGCTCAACAATATTTAAAAACAATATTTTACTTCTCATATTGTATTTTTTAGGTACCGCTTGTATAAGTTTTTCCTTTCAGTTTTAATTAAACGATGATTTTATATCCAGTTTTGAGAGGACATTTCAGTTCAGCTTTCAAAAAATACAATCGAGCCGTCCTTTATCTGGTATCAAATGCTGATGAGTGCGATGATAATTTCTGAACCAACAGTTTCAAAAGCTCAAACCTCAAATATATTACTAAAACAATTTATGACCAGTTTATTAGAAAGCTGTTTTATTAGTGCAAAACAATCGCCCTCATTATTTTGGTGCTAGGCAAATGCCGTCACAAAGCCCGTAACAAAGCCAGTCATCAGAGTTCAATCAGAGTTCAACCGTTTTCTACAGTTAGAATATCAGTAAGTTTCAAAAACTCAAATCTCAAATATATTACAAAAACAATTTATGACCAGTTTATTGTAAAACTGTTGTTTAAGTGCAAAAAAATTGCTCTCAGTATTTTGATGCTAAGCAAATGCCGTCACAAAGCCAGTCACAAAGCCGGTCATCAGAGTTCAATCAGAGTTCAACCGTTTTCAACAGTCAGGTTATCAGTAAACTTCAAAAGCTCAAATTAAAATATATTACTAAAATAATTTATGATCAGTTTATTAGACAACTGTTCTTTTAGTGCAAAACAATCGCCATCAGTATTTTGGTGCTAAGTAAATGCCGGCACAAAGCCAGTCAAAAAGCTAGTGATCAGAATTCAATCAGAGTTCAACCGTTTTCCACAGTCAGATTATCAGTAAGGTTTCAAAAACTCAAACCTCAAATATTTTACAAAAACACTTTATGACCAGTTTATTGGAAAACTTTGTTTTGTGCAAAACAATCGCCCTCAGTATTTTGGTGCTAACTAAATGCCGGCACAAAGCCAGTCACAAAGCCAGTGATCAGAATTCAATCAGAGTTCAACTGTTTTCTACAATCATATTATCAGTAAGTTTCAAAAGCTCAAATCTCAAATATTTTACTAAAACAATTTATGACCATTTTTTTAGAAATTTTTTTTAGTGAAAAAGAATCGCCCTCAGTATTTTGGTGCTGAGCCAATGCCGTCACAAAGCCAGTCACAATGCCAGTCACAAAGCCAGTCACAAAGCCAGTCATCATAATTCAATCAGAGTTCAACCGTTTTCCACAGTCAGATTATCAGTAAGTTTCAAAAATTCAAATTTCAAATTTATTACTACAACAATTTATGACCATTTTGTTAGAAAACTGTTTTTTTTTGTGCAAAACTATCGCCCTCAGTATTTTGGTGCTAAGCAAATGCCGTCACAAAGCTATTCACAAAGTCGGTCGTCAGAAATTAGTCAGTGTTCAACATTTTTCCACAGTCAGATTATCAGTAAGTTTCAAAAGCTCAAATCTCAAATTTATTACTACAACAATTTATGACCAGTTTATTAGAAAACGGTTTTTTAGTGCAAAACTATCGCCCTCAGTATCTTGGTGCTAAGCAAATGCCGTCACGAAGCCAGTCACAAAGCCAGTCGTCAGAATTTAGTCAGTGTTCAACATTTTTCCACAGTCAGATTATCAGTAAGTTTCAAAAGCTCAAATCTCAAATATATTACTAAAACAATTTATGACCAGTTTATTAGAAAGCTGTTTTTTTAGTTCAAAACAATCGCCCTCATTATTTTGGTGCTAAGCAAATGCCGTCACAAAGCCAGTCATCAGAGTTCAACCGCTTTCCACAGTCAGATTATCAGTAAGTTACAAAATTTCAAATCTCAAATTTATTAGTACAACAATTTATGACCAGTTTATTAGAAAACTGTTTTTTTTAGTGCAAAACTATCGCCCTCAGTATCTTGGTGCTAAGCAAATGCCGTCACGAAGCCAGTCACAAAGCCAGTCGTCAGAATTTAGTCAGTGTTCAACATTTTTCCACAGTCAGATTATCAGTAAGTTTCAAAAGCTCAAATCTCAAATATATTACTAAAACAATTTATGACCAGTTTATTAGAAAGCTGTTTTTTTTAAGTGCAAAACAATCGCCCTCATTATTTTGGTGCTAAGCAAATGCCGTCACAAAGCCCGTCACAAAGCCAGTCATCCGAGTTCAATCAGAGTTCAACCGCTTTCCACAGTTAGAATATCAGTAAGTTTCAAAAACTCAAATCTCAAATATATTACAAAAACAATTTATGACCAGTTTATTGTAAAACTGTTGTTGAAGTGCAAAAAAATTGCCCTCAGTATTTTGATGCTAAGCAAATGCCGTCACAAAGCCAGTCACAAAGCCAGTCATCAGAATTCAATCAGAGTTCAATCGTTTTCACCAGTCAGATTATCAGTAAATTTCAAAAGCTCAAATTAAAATATATTACTGAAATAATTTTTGATCAGTTTATTAGACAACTGTTCTTTTAGTGCAAAACAATCGCCCTCAGTTTTTTGGTGCTCAGTAAATGCCGGCAAAAAGCCAGTCACAAAGCTAGTGATCAGAATTCAATCATAGTTCAACCGTTTTCTACAGTGAGATTATCAGTAAGTTTCAAAAGCTCAAATCTCAAATATATTACTGATACAATTCATGTCCAGTTTATTGGAAAACTTTGTTTTGTGCAAAACAATCGCCTTCAGTATTTTGGTGCTAAGCAAATGCCGTCACAAAGCCCGTCACAAAGCCAGTCATCAGAGTTCAATCAGACTTCAACCGTTTTCCACAGTCAGATTATCAGTAAGTTTCAAAAGCTCAAAGCTCAAATATATTACAAAAACAATTTATGACCAGTTTATTGTAAAACTGTTGTTTAAGTTCCAAAAAATCGCCCTCAGTATTTTGATGCTAAGCAAATGCCGTCACAAAGCCAGTCACAAAGCCAGTCATCAGAATTCAATCCAAGTTCAACAGTTTTCAACAGTCAGATTATCAGTAAATTTCAAAAGCTCAAATTAAAATATATTACTAAAATAAATTATGATCAGTTTATTAGACAACTGTTCTTTTAGTGCAAAACAATCGCCCTCAGTATTTTGGTGCTAAGTAAATGCCGTCACAAAGCCAGTCACAAAGCCAGTGATCAGAATTCAATCAGAGTTCAACCGTTTTCCAGAGTCAGATTATCAGAAAGTTTCAAAAGCTCAAATCTCAAATATATTACAAAAACAATTTATGACCAGTTTACTGTAAAACTGTTGTTTAAGTGCAAAACAATCGCCCTCAGTATTTTGGTGCTAAGAAAATGCCGTCACAAAGCCCGTCACAAAGCCAGTCATCAGAGTTCAATCAGAGTTCAACCGTTTTCCACAGTCAGATTATCAGTAAGTTTCAAAAGCTCAAATCTCAAATATATATTACAAAAACAATTTATGACCAGTTTATTGTAAAACTGTTGTTTAAGTGCAAAACAATCGCCCTCAGTATTTTGGTGCTAAGCAAATGCCGTCACAAAGCCAGTCATCAGAATTCAATCAGAGTTCAACCGTTTTCCACAGTCAGATTATCAGTAAGTTTCAAAAGCTCAAATCTCCAATATATTTCTGAAACAATTCATGACCAGTTTAATAGAAAACTTTGTTTTGTGCAACAAAATTGTTCTCAGTATTTTGGTGCTAAGCAAATGCCGTCACGAAGCCAGTCACAAAGCCAGTCGTCAGAATTTAGTCAGTGTTCAACCGTTTTCCACAGTCAGATTATCAGTAAGTTTCAAAAGCTCAAATCTCCAATATATTTCTGAAACAATTCATGACCAGTTTAATAGAAAACTTTGTTTTGTGCAACAAAATTGTTCTCAGTATTTTGGTGCTAAGAAAATGCCGTCACAAAGCCCGTCACAAAGCCAGTCATCAGAGTTCAATCAGAGTTCAACCGTTTTCCACAGTCAGATTATCAGTAAGTTTCAAAAGCTCAAATCTCAAATATATTACTAAAACAATTTATGACCAGTTTATTAGAAAGCTGTTTTTTTTAAGTGCAAAACAATCGCCCTCATTATTTTGGTGCTAAGCAAATGCCGTCACAAAGCCCGTCACAAAGCCAGTCATCCGAGTTCAATCAGAGTTCAACCGCTTTCCACAGTTAGAATATCAGTAAGTTTCAAAAACTCAAATCTCAAATATATTACAAAAACAATTTATGACCAGTTTATTGTAAAACTGTTGTTGAAGTGCAAAAAAATTGCCCTCAGTATTTTGATGCTAAGCAAATGCCGTCACAAAGCCAGTCACAAAGCCAGTCATCAGAATTCAATCAGAGTTCAATCGTTTTCACCAGTCAGATTATCAGTAAATTTCAAAAGCTCAAATTAAAATATATTACTGAAATAATTTTTGATCAGTTTATTAGACAACTGTTCTTTTAGTGCAAAACAATCGCCCTCAGTTTTTTGGTGCTCAGTAAATGCCGGCAAAAAGCCAGTCACAAAGCTAGTGATCAGAATTCAATCATAGTTCAACCGTTTTCTACAGTGAGATTATCAGTAAGTTTCAAAAGCTCAAATCTCAAATATATTACTGATACAATTCATGTCCAGTTTATTGGAAAACTTTGTTTTGTGCAAAACAATCGCCTTCAGTATTTTGGTGCTAAGCAAATGCCGTCACAAAGCCCGTCACAAAGCCAGTCATCAGAGTTCAATCAGACTTCAACCGTTTTCCACAGTCAGATTATCAGTAAGTTTCAAAAGCTCAAAGCTCAAATATATTACAAAAACAATTTATGACCAGTTTATTGTAAAACTGTTGTTTAAGTTCCAAAAAATCGCCCTCAGTATTTTGATGCTAAGCAAATGCCGTCACAAAGCCAGTCACAAAGCCAGTCATCAGAATTCAATCCAAGTTCAACAGTTTTCAACAGTCAGATTATCAGTAAATTTCAAAAGCTCAAATTAAAATATATTACTAAAATAAATTATGATCAGTTTATTAGACAACTGTTCTTTTAGTGCAAAACAATCGCCCTCAGTATTTTGGTGCTAAGTAAATGCCGTCACAAAGCCAGTCACAAAGCCAGTGATCAGAATTCAATCAGAGTTCAACCGTTTTCCAGAGTCAGATTATCAGAAAGTTTCAAAAGCTCAAATCTCAAATATATTACAAAAACAATTTATGACCAGTTTACTGTAAAACTGTTGTTTAAGTGCAAAACAATCGCCCTCAGTATTTTGGTGCTAAGAAAATGCCGTCACAAAGCCCGTCACAAAGCCAGTCATCAGAGTTCAATCAGAGTTCAACCGTTTTCCACAGTCAGATTATCAGTAAGTTTCAAAAGCTCAAATCTCAAATATATATTACAAAAACAATTTATGACCAGTTTATTGTAAAACTGTTGTTTAAGTGCAAAACAATCGCCCTCAGTATTTTGGTGCTAAGCAAATGCCGTCACAAAGCCAGTCATCAGAATTCAATCAGAGTTCAACCGTTTTCCACAGTCAGATGATCAGTAAATTTCAAAAGCTCAAATTAAAAAATATTACTAAAATAATTTTGATCAGTTTATTAGAAAACTGTTTTTTTTTAGTGCAAAACAATCGCTCTCAGTAATTTGGTGCTAAGCAAATGCCATCACAAAGCCAGTCACAAAGCCAGTCGTCAGCCAAATTCCGTGTCACAGTATGCCTCACAGTTTGCCAAGCTTATTGCAGAATGCCTCACAGTTTTGGACGCCTCATCATATCATTTGCTGGTCACATAGTGCAATATTAGCCCACTTATCAGTAAATCCTATTATAAAACTTTAGTAAGTTAGTCTTTTGAGCCAAAACTGTTTTCCAAGATTGTGCTTCCTATTGTGCTTCCTGATGTGAAATCTTCTATATTGGTGCGCATATCTATTAAAGTGTTTAGTTTTTGTAGTTAGTGGAAATAAAAATCCTAAATATTTCTTTTTGATTTCAGAAAATTGGCTCTACTGAAGCTAATTGTAATTGTTTTTGGGATCCATTCGTGTAATCTTATTCATGCGACCAAATGATAAAAGTTTTGGCTCTATAAATTTAACCAAGGATAGATGCTTACACTCAAAACGGGCTCATGACGATCGAAATGTGGTGGTCTTCTCCTTTCTTAAAAACTATGGAAATGTATCGTCAATCCTCATTTTATTAACTCATTGTTGATACCTCCTTTTCTCTTCAATAATTATGTCAGAAATTGCCGGTCCAATATCAGAACTTCCTGGGGTTTCAATTGATCGCTTCAATGGTGAGAACCTGAAATCTAGTTCATTTTCTTTCGCACTGTCATACAGATCACATGGTGGGCCTTAATCAGCCTGAGCTCTTCGAAAGGTTAAACCACTATTACTTGAAAATTTATTGTCATAAAGTTTCGGCTGCTTTGTTGATTGCATTGCCGCTTTATGTTAATTTAACTCCATTTATAATACCTCAGGATTCAGATAATGAGAGAACATTGAATATTTCATTGGAAGGGGGAAAGACTCATACCCTAACTCTCACTCTTATTCCTGCAGGTCACTGTCCATGTTCAGTAATATTCTTACTAGTTTCCAAAGATTCCTTTTTCTTGGCGATTTCAGATTGCAAGTTGGTCATACGAAGTGAATCAGTCATCTTTTCGACAATTTACAAGAAGCTGCTGTTCATAGTTTTGATAATATTTACATCGACACAACGTTTTGCAAAACAGATTCCAATTTCATACCATGTAGGAAGAGCTGTCTTTCAGCCAACTTTCAAGCCGTTTCCGCATGGCTCTGTTCATTTCAAAATAATGTGGTCCATTTTTGTAACAAAACTCGCTACGGATTTGAGTTTTTGATGAAAGAGCAAGAGCACTTAGATTAGATTCATCCCTTATGTCAGCATCAACTGTACAAATTTGTTCCGTCAGTTCAAAATTGGCTCATCTTAGATGGCGAAAGTACCAAATCTCATTTCTGCAAGCCGTCGGCAGCGTCTGCGAACTTAAAACTGCCTTGCAAGGCGGGCATCCCAAGTCCAGAAGTGCTTACAATTTCCAACTGCAACGTTCCTCACTAAAAACGAGATAATGCCTGGGAGATTGGTTAAAGCAGTGTCTGAGCAAAACATTCGGTGTTGTTATTCTTCGTACTCTTCAGCTGACGAAATTATTGATTTTCTTTCGAGTCTGCAGTTCGAAAGTATTATATCTTCGTTTGTCCGGATAAAGATACTCGACTTGACTCTGTGAAAGCTTTTATTTTGAATACGCTCAAACATCAGAATCCAAACACATCAAACGATTCGAGTACAAGGCTGTGGAAAGAGAAAATTAAACTCAATGGGAGAGGTAAACGCAAACTTTATCTGGAGAAAATTTCAACAAACACACCAGAGTACGAATACCATAGTGAGCCCTTAAGACAACAAAGACGCTTTATCGAAGGTGGAGTTTTCGAGAGAAAGGATTCAAAAACAGCAAAAACAGCCGAGGAGACAAATATTTCAGCAAAAACACCAGACTATGAATACCAGAGTGAGCCATTGAGACAACACAGACGTTTTGTCAAAAGTAGAGATTTCGAGGAAAAGGAATCAGAAAGAACAAAAAAATTGATCCAATTGCTCAACAATATTTAAAAACAATATTTTACTTCTCATAATGTATTTTTTAGTTACCGCTTGTATAAGTTTTTCCTTTCAGTTTTAATTAAACTATGATTTTATATCCAGTTTTGAGAGGACATTTCAGTTCAGCTTTCAAAAAATACAATCGAGCCGTCCTTTATCTGGTATCAAATGCTGATGAGTGCGATGATAATTTCTGAACCAACTGAACCATCTCATCTCAAATACTGATGAGTGTGATGATAGTTTTTGAACCATCTCATCTCAAATACTGATGAGCGACTAAGCTGCCATTTAAAACAGAACCATCTCATCTCAAATACTGATGATGATTTCTTAACCATAACTGAACCATCTCATCTCAAATTCTGACGAGTGACTTAACTACCCCATTTCAAACATGAACTGCCATTTCAAACCCTGAACAGCCATTTCAAACCCATTTCAAACCAAAACGAAAGATTTGACATTCGCATAGTTAACCAATGTATTAAGGTTGGTTTGTGGATTCAGCTGACAAATGGATAAGTCCTTTTGCTTTCAAATTGCGCGTTCCTACAGATAATAATTGAAGTATGCCACATCTAGTTTTTAATTGTTCATATGCAAGTTCAGTAATGAACAAAAATGCGGAATCCATTTACAATTTGCGGAATCCACTTAAAATTTACGGAATCCATTTACATTT
>NW_026970926.1:0-24253 GCF_963678635.1 Symsagittifera roscoffensis
CCCCTAAACAAGCAAGACCGAGCTTTACGGTCGGGCGGGTCAGTTCGCTCGTAGCGGTCTTTATGTCGGCGGATATCGCGCATCCGTCCTTGCCGTAGTGCAGTCTTGGGACACGTGCGAGTGGATAATGTGCACGTGGAGTGTCAGGCTCTATGACCCAAACCAAGTCGTCGGCTTTCAACTTAACGTCTGACTGGTTGTGCCACTTTACCCACCTATTGAGGGAAGGAACGTATTCCAGCATCCACCGTGTCCATATTGCGTTAGCGTTTGATTGCGCTCTGGCGAACCGCTTCTTGTGGTCGAGGTTTTTTTTCGAAACTTAGCGACGGAAAACTCGCTGCGCGTTTACCAAGGATAAATTAATTCGGGGTCAACGCCTCTAGATCTAGCGGATTGGAACTATTGGCTGTTATTGGTCTAGAGTTAAGTGATTGCTCATCAAGGTACAGCGTGTGTCTTAGAACCTCCTCAGTTACTCTTCTGATGCCTGAGATGTCATACAAAACCCGCTTGACACTCCGAACTAAATCGCTCCCAAGAGCCATCATGGTGCGGTGCACTGCGTGGATTGAATTTCCACTTTATCCCTTCCTGAACAAAAACAGCGGGTGCGAGCTTGTTCTAACTCAACGCAGAATAAGAGCTCTTTCTGAGCTCCAAAAAAGTTCGTGCCGTTGCTGGACATGATGGTAGTCGGAGTACCGCGACGTGCAATAAACCTCTCCACGTCCATCACACAAGAGCTTGTGTCGAGCAAGGGGACCACTTCAATGTCCACCGCTCTAGTGGTGAGACAGGTGAACAAAAAACCCACCTCTTTTCCGTACTTCTCCGAACTGGAACTAGGAACGCCCCAAAGTAGTCGACACCTGTGTTAGAGAAAGGAGGTTGCTTGTAACCCAGCCGTTAAATGGGCAGATCAGCCATAATATGAGTTGTTACGGTTTGCGCTTTGCGTTTTCGGCACGCGACGCAAGTATTTTCAAGGTTTCGCAGCAACCATCACAAATTTAACACAACGTATTTCAAATTAACCACCGCACGCATTTAATACAAGCCTTGATGGAAATTCCTAACGTGCAAGTGTTTAACCAATAACCGAACAACCGCGTGACGTGAATCAAGTATAATCGATGCTTGCTATCGAAATCGGAATTAACCAAGCGGCTGATGCGCCCAGTCGAGCGAAGGATGCCAGCTGGTCCAATGAACGGCGAATACTTGGCGATCTGACTATTCCTCGTAATAAATTTACCGGATCTTAGTAGTTTTAGCTCACTAGGGAATGTCTCACCCGGGGACAGGTAAATGAGCTTCTGTTCAGCAATATCCATTTCACACGGGTCTGTAATTTCTAATATACTCGACGGGAAATGTTTATGGGATGGCAGCCATCTTAACAAAAGTACTACTGTGCGTTTGTATTTTACAATTGAATTGAATCTCTCCCATTTTCCGAAGAGAAAACTTTTTTCTGTCAAACATCGACGATGAAATTTGACGAATTTTCCACACAAATGTCGATATCACATAATGGTTCTTTGAGCCTTATTTTATCAATAACCCTTGTATCGGGCTTGAACTGCCAATCAGTCGTTCTCAGTATACTAAGGCCATTAACCCAGCTACTTTCCTTGAGGGCTTCCGAAGAAATCCCTCGTGTACCGGTATCAGCTGGGTTATCACCGCTAAGTATGTGATGCCACTGATCAGTGGTGGTAGACTCCAGAATCTCATCAGTGCAGTTAAGCAACTGAAGAACAGTGGTACTATCTGTCCACATGAAAAAATCCGTAACTTTGAAAGTTAGACCTTTCAAAATTTCTTCTTTTAAACGGGTTGCAAGAAGAGCCACTTGAAGCTCTAACTTTGGAATAGATAGCGATTTCATAGGCGCAACACGGGCTTTGCCAAACACAAAGGCTAATTTGGTCTGACTCGTGCTAGCAAGTCGCGCACGAAGGAAAGCGACGGTACAGAAATAATCCTGTGAACTATCACCGAACATATGAAGTTTTATTCGGTCGAAAGGGTCAGTGAAATACATGCGAGGTATTTTCAGAGAACCTAACAAATGAAGACCTGAGTGCCACTCAAGGAACTGCTCTTTGATTTCTTCTGGCAGATCATCGTCCCATTTTTGACCGCTGATTCGCCAGATATCTTTTATAAGAAGGCGAGCCTTCACGGTATACGGAGCCAATAATCCAATTGGATCAAAGCAGAGGAAACAAAACTCAACACGGTACGCTGGGTGATTGCTTTGTCTATTGGACGATCAACTCCTCTACTAACGACTAAGGTATCTTTTACGTGATCCGACTTAAGACCGAGAAAATGCGACGACTGGTCTGGACTCGTACAAATATCTTAAACAGAGGAATTGGACTCACCGTTTTCCGGATCAAGAGCGATTGTTACGTCCGGCATGTTACTGACAAACTTTGTCAGATGAAACCCAGCTAGTTTAAGCAACGAGACTAAATCCCTACCTAATTTCAAGGCGTCATCCTTGTTTTGAAAAGAATCCAGATACTTATCCATATAAAATTTCTGGACAACAGCGGGGTGCTCAGCTTGATTATCCGATGCAGAAAGAAAATTTCGCACAAGTCGGAGAGTCACGAGCACCAAAAAAGTGACGCGTATATTGGTGAACTACCAAACTCGATGTGGGGTCCTCCCGCCACAAAAAACGAAGAGAAGCTTGATCTTCTTCACGGACTCCATCTTCTTCACGGACCTTTAAAAACATCCCTTCAATGTCAGCTGAAATGGCGTATTTATGCTGACGGAATCTTAAAAGTACAATTATGAGGTTTTGAAGGAGGTCCGGGCGAACCAACAGAGATCTGTTCAAGGAAGCGCCTGACACTCCGATACCCCATTGAGGACTCGGCGCACCTTACCGGGTTTATTCGGGTTCAACACCGGGTGATGCGGGAGATACCACTCACGATCGGCTCGTGATTTGGGATCGTGTGCCTTAACGGTTATGACATATTCTTTTTGCATATCTTCTTTAATTGTTTCGGCGTATTTTTCATGGAGCGACGGATCCTTATCTAGCCTCTTTTCCAAAGACTTTAATTGAGCTAAGGAGGAAAAATAGTTATTCGGTAAAGTACTTTCCTTATCGTTCCAAAGCATTGGTACAAGGTACCTCTAACCATCGTGAAAAAGGTCATTTTTCAAAACGGACAAAGCGCATTTGTCAGCGGCGGAATGGGCGTCTACCTGCTTGAAGGCTCCATATGACTCCAAACCATACCAAGTTTTTGTTTGGTCCGCAAGAGACATGTCTCCGACAACACACTTAAAGCAAGACGAGTTCGACTTAAAGGACGGCGGTAACGGACCACTTAAAACACAACCTATCGGAAGGCGTACGGCGCTTGGTGAAATAGAGTCCTCCCCCAGAAGGTACTCAACGGGTTTTATGGCATGGTAGAAATAATGTCCAATAATTATTTCGTTTTCCTCATACTTATAATGTATAGGTTTTATCGGAGCCAACTGCGGGTATTTTTCCTGTAATTCAGGAATTTTTATGCTATCCGATCCAATGCAAAATTATCGTAAACATAAGCTCAAAAAGAAGGCGAAAATTAAATAATACTCGTTTTGGCGGAAACTTGAAAACCTACTTGATGAGTTTTCATCAAGCTCATGGAATTGAATCCATTTATGGTGAGGTTAACGGGAGTGCCAACCAAATGGAGGCGTTTTGCGAGATCGGCGGATACCCATTAGTGCGTGTAAGCAATATCGCAAAGAGCTAGGGCATTAGTAATCGTCGCATCGGAAGAGACGGCGAGTGATGCAACTGACAAGAGGCCTTTAGTTGACTCCTGGCCATGAATATCGCCGACGGCAGCGTTAGTTCATGCATGTTTAGTGTTTGCGTTACCTGACGCCGGGGAACTTTTTGTATCCTTAGGAGGAAAAATTTTCTCAGCTCCATGTAAGAGCACGTTGTGCGTGCGTTCACAACCTGGCTTGGGGCGCTTTCTGGCCTTGCTACAATTACGAAAACTGTGATTGTTCTCTAAACACGCAAAGCCAAGTTTTTGTTCGGCTACAAGTTTAACTGTGTAGCGTTTTTTTCTTTGAATACTGCGCAATTCCAAAGAGCGTGTTGACCTTAACATACAGAACATGGACGGAATTTTGGTTTTTCCTTAGTCTTATCCCTTACCTTTACACTAGTAGCAAACACTTTTGTACCTACTTTTTTCTTCACTGGTTCTTCAGACTTAACCTTAGAAATAATTGTTTTTAGGCTCTCATGACACTCCGCTTTTTCTTTAAGCCATTCGTTGAAATCTAGCACAGTTGGTTGATGCCACTGGCGTCTTACGGTTTGCATTGACCATGCTTCCTTAAGGTTTGGGGGAAGCTTATTCACAGCCTGATTCAGTAGATTAACACTTTTCAGGTCATCCTTATAAGATAGAGACTTGAATACGGCAACAAGTCCAGAAATTGTGGAGGAAAAACCAATTACATTTTCCGAGTTATGCATTTTTAGCGGCGGAAAATTACTCAATTTATCTAGATGAGCCCCTACTACAGCATGCGGCTGCCCGAATTTTCTTTGAAGAGTTGCTAATGCGTCTTTATATAGTACTCCGCTATAGCTAAACTCAGCGATTGCGGATTTTGCTTTACCCACTACGAGAGTTTTCAGATAGGTAAGCTTTTCATCGTCACTGAGTATGGCTGAATCGACTGTCGATATGAACTGCCTGAAACATTTAAGCCAATTAAGTGGGTTGCCATCGAACTGGGTCAGCTTCCACTCAGGGAGATGATATTTTCGGCTGTGCATGAGTATATTAATCAACTCTCGTGTCGAAAAAGGACGCTCGACGTGTGCACCAAGTGAATTCCCGGGAGTTGGCGCTGTGTAACTGGAGGAATTACCGTGATAATCAAGAACGAACGGTTGATTAGCATGTGAAAAATTTTCAGGCTGCGCAAAGAACACAATATAAGGAACAAAATTATTCGGAGGAATAATCGGAGTTACTGCGGAAAAAACAGTTGTCGAAGGAACGTAGTGTTGTTGAGCTGAAATTGAAGTGGCAGCAACAGCTGGTCTCCACAAATTACTATAAGGATTATAGTGGTCACTTGAAAATATATAACTGCTAACGGTTACACCCATATGTTGTTGTGATGGGATTACAGGTGCTTGGTAGCCAGCTACTACTGATCCTGTAGTTTGATGACTTAAAGAAACCTGATTAATTGCTGCTGATGCAGGAACGAACGGTGCTACACCAGAAGGAACTTCTGCAGATGTTGTCGGAGCAAAGTAAGTTTCAGAAAATACCGGGACTACTGACCCTGTGTTTGAATTGCCTAGCACTGGATGAGTGGACAAAAAGTTTGCTGAGGCAAATTATTAGAAACAGGTTGAATGACCTGCTGTAACCCTACTGGATTGTTAACGGAAATCTGCGATTAGACCAAATTCGACAAATTATATCATTGTCCGTGAATGTGGTTGCTGAAACACAACCCCAGATCACTAGAAACTGCCTGGATATTATTCACTCCTGTGAAACTTGATCAGACAACGTAATCTGTTGATGCAGGATAAGTTTCCTCAGGAGCTGTCGAACGATAGTGCTGCTCTTGATTGGGAACTACAACAGCGTCAGGCTGATTGTGGTCGACAGATTCGACCCAGTGACGCGTACGATACTTTTCGTCTATTGTTAGTTGTGGAGAGATTCGAGTTAAACCACTTTCCTCAGCATTCTCGCCGATTTCCGACAACTAATCTTCTAACTCAAGTCCTTTCAACTCAATTTTTGCCAGTTTTTTCCTGTGTTCTTCAGCCAATTCTTCCAACTCTAAACTGCTTCGTTGTTCTAAAAAAATTTTGTTTCATCTTGTTTTGATGCTCTTTCAGTCTTAATGACTCTTTTTCCTGCCTCTCAAGTTCCTCTTGTTGTTTTTTTAATTTCAATATATTGCGCTTTTTCTCAGAAAGTATTTTCGCGGAGCAGGGGTATAACGACTAGATTTCTGAGAACCCGATTGCTGATGTCGGCTGCTTCGATGAGACAACTTAGAGCGGGTATCTGTTTTATGCGACTGTGCTTTTTCACTTTTTTTTCGGAATGATGAGAAATTTTTGAGCTGCTATCTATGTTGTCCGGCTCTTTTACTGCTTCAAAACTTGTTTGATAAGTGATTGCTTCCTGCAGAAAATTATCGTTGCTTTGTGTCAACTTATGAAGCGACATATCCTGTGCCGGTTTCAATTCATCAGGATTGGCACTTTTTGCAGCCATATCAATCTACTCATTATTTACCTCGACCGCTTGTTCTTTATGGTTCCTACATTTTTCAATATAGGTATCAATATTTGAGCAACGACTCTGACTCTCAATGTATTCCAAAATTGTTTCGTGGCATTTATAAAGTTCGTTTTCGAGATTACTACGTTTCTCAAACAACTTCTTAATTTTCGTCTGAAACTTAACTTCCATGCTTAATCAAATTCAGAAAATAACGACTCTCAGAAAATACTTTACTTTTACTCAAGTAAATCCATCAAATACTTTAATACGTCAAAAACTTACAAGTGAGAGTAACTTGAAGTTTTAACGCTTTAAGTCTATTGTGAATCGCCCTTCGATTTTTTTAGGCGACAAACGGTTCCGCTTCTTCTTAGATTTCAGTGTACTTAGGTCAGCACTGTATCATCTAAGTAACAACAGAGTCTTCAACTCGAGGGAAGGGGGCTGGTGCAGCTCTTTATACTTTTCGATAAGTATTTGGTCTTTGGCCTTTCGCTTTGAAATAAAATCCTCAACTATGTTAAGAACGAGAAAAACCTGTATTTTCAACTATTTTTCTATATTGTCCGTACCGTTGAGGCAACAGTATATAATAGCGGTAATATTCGCCTTGTATATCAAAAGAAGGCGCCTAAGTTGTTCAGTACTCAAACTACGGTTGTTGTTACTGCGGTGCTTACTAATGGAGTTATTTATGGCGTCGTGCCAAATAACTAGATCTTTCCGATTCGATGAAAAATGATTCAGATGGTATTGGATAGTTTTCTGCAAGTCCCTGGCGTTAAAGTTAAAGCTTAAGCGGTGCTTTGTGAAACAAGTATCTTTCACGCGCTGTTGAGACGCTGCGGATAGTTTACGGAGCGCGTGGTCTAGAGAACTAGCTCCTAGAATGTATACCATACACTTAATAGACCTATGCGACGGCTACATTACGCTTAAGTACCAATGGGGTGGGAAAATTAAGTAGGTCGGTTGATCTCCAACAACGCACACGGAGTAAACCTGAGGATGAAGGAATTCAACTTAACTCACTTGATATCACATTACCTGACCATTTAACATTAGTGTCGCGCAACGAAGTCAATAATCGGACGGGCTGAAACGGCTAAGATTTACTTGAAGCGAACTGGCTTTCAGTTTCACCAATGGTGGGTGGGGGATCAGGCAAATTGGTTAAGTTCCAACAGCACAAGCGGGAAAAACCTGAGGATGAAAATACTCATTTTAATTTGCCTGATATTTCGCTACCAGACCACTTACCATAAAACTGGTGTCATGTTATGGGGACGTTTTAAGGAATGTTTGGCAGTTTCTTATTTTTTTCCAAATCTTTTCGGAAAATTTTGGTCAGCATGTTCGAGTCGTAAACCAACCCAAAAACTAGTCCAGTACCTCTTGTCTATGATCCAATTTCACGGATTAATATTCCGTTCTAAATTACCCAAAAACTTGTGATATCCGGAAAATTATCACTCGTAGCATTTTGAGTTGGGATGCACAATAAGACATCGTATGTTTTTTTTTTGCACAGTAAGATTTTAAAAAAAACTAGACGAGTCTTACAGTTTTTGACGATTTGAGATTTTCGGCACCGAAAATTTCTTTCTCACTAGTCTGAGCAACTGTTTTCACGTGCCCGAATGTGAGAATGGAACACACTTTCTCGATGAGGAGGGCCAAATCACTCAAGAGGTGAGGCTGGGAGGAGGATTTCTGGTGATTCTGGAAAATCAACTGCAGCAACCAGAACTGCAGCCACGTTTTTATAAGTTTTGTTTTTGGTTTCGTCGATAAGAAAAGGTGTAACTGTAAACATGTTGAGAATTAACACCGTCTAAACATTTCCTTCCGTAAATTACTTTCCGAAGTTAAAAGGTAACTGAACTCGCCTTCCAGAAATGCTCTAACGTCTTCGACATCCAATTTGGAAAAAAGCAAACTCGCTTTAGCTGAGGCTTTCTGAGTTAGGACTGATCTGGTTAACTCATAGAGCAATTTCGGATAGGGTACACCGTCTGCTCGTCACGCTATCTTATTTTCGGCCGGATAGATTCGTGCAACTTCTTAGTCTAATACCGATCCTAATCTTACTCTTATACTTTCTAGTCTCAGGGTGTTTAACTAGTCTCTGCTAGGCTCAATAGATCTAGGGTATTTTGGTTTGTTGCGGCTGCTGAAGTTCTCTTGGAGAGACAACTAATTTCTAAGTTAAATTCAAATCTCTCTGGTGCTGAAATTACAAGTAATCTCAGCACTTACAAATAAGTGGGTTGTTAGTTAGATGGATCATGATTGGTTAATATTAAATACTTTACAGTGGTAAAATATCTAATTTATCCAATCAAAAAATATAATTTAGATCAGGTTCCACCCATCCGGGTTTTACAGAGTTTTTTAGAATTATCTTTCTGCAATTCAAAGGATGGATGATGAACGTTGGTATTCAGCGAACATCGTATTCTTGTCCGATTCCTCTTGTTAGAGAAGTTCCAGGACTCTGTAGTTAGGGGCATCAATCGTTGTGTCTTCTTGTGACAACGACTGTGTTTCCCAACGAAATCAATCTGATTTCAAATTGGTTTGCTTGACGGGTTTTTCTGTATTGTGTAGAGAACTTGTTTTGTGTTCAACCTCGACTGGGAATGGCGTGGAGATTGTGCGTGGAGGGGATGCCATGTAACTCGGATCTGTACGTATACTTGAGCATCGAGGTGGTCATTGGTCTAGTTCAATGAAGTCCTTTTCTGCGAAGTCAAGTCGTACTCTAAATCCTTTGAGTTGTGATTGTGGACGTCATATCGGTTGTGGTTAGCCATTATGTTCGAGTCTAGTGGGGTCGTTTTGTCTTTGGATGTTCGTCTTTGTTGTTGTGTACTGATCTATATACTGCAAGGTATGATTTACATTTTATAAAATTTTTATTAGTTCAGTTTTTTAATTATGAATTTAGTTAGTTGTTTTCACAAAAGCATTTTGTTTTAGTTCGGTTATTTTGAAGAGTTACTCACCCTTGAGTACCTCTTATTAAAAATAGAAAAGTGGTCACAAAGCGTGGATGTAGCGCGGTGGGTTAGGCCGGCTATAGAGCATGCTCAGGACGTCCTCTCTGGTGGGTTAGGCCAGGAGTGGGAGTATGATTTCGTGCGGTTTCTTTGAGAGGTCCTGTTATGTGATAACGTTTTATGTTGGGTTTATGTTGGTCTTTCTTATGTTCCTTTGGTTGTGTCCTTTTTTCAAAAATCAAATTATTTTTGTTATGGGTTTGTCTTTCGACTTTTTTGTGTTTTATTATTTCTTTCTTAGACTTTATAATAGTCTTCAAAAGAATAAATTATCCAGTTTTAAACTGGGTTAATCCGGTTTGGGTACCGTTGGTTTTCTTTTCTTAGTCATACTGTTATTTTATGATTTGTGGTGTTTAGTAAGCTGCGTTGGTTAGTTTGGTTTAGTATATAATTCCTTTTTGTGTATTAAAATTAGGTATTAAGACAAATGTTCCAATTTTTAAATCGGAGGCTGGTGTGAAGCGTGAATTTATTTGTTCGTTAATGTTCTGCCTTTGTAACAATTTTTTTGTTACTTTTTGGTAAATTTCATTGTGTTTTTTATCTCTATTTAAAGGCCATTCGGTGTGTGCACCGGAGGCTAATTTAAGGATTTGTGGGTGATGAAAATGATCGTCATCATGCGTTTGTAAAGGTGGGTTATAACAAATTGAGTCTTTATTCGGTTGGCAATGACCTTGTGCATTTTTATGAGATTTTGCTGTAAACATAATTGGTTTACGTGGCTTTTGATTAAAAACCATTTCGCATGGTGACATTCCTAGAGTTGTCGTAATTTGTGAATTATATGCTAAGGGGAATAATTTTACATCTGCTGACCATTCTGCGTATCTTGTATCATTTCCATTTATGATACATCTAAGATATTCTTGTAGTGAACGGTTCATACCTCCGACTAAACCGTTTGTCCAAGGTGCATGAGATGTACGCGGTTTGTGCTTAATGTTGTATAAATGACATATTGTGATGATTTCATTATTTATGAACTCTGTACCGTTGTCTGTAACTAAAATTTCGGGTAATCCGAATTTGGCTATCCAGTGTTCATAAAGTGTTGTGTAAGCATAATAAGCAGTACAATGTGGTACTCGGTTGAGTGCTACATAATGTGTAAATGCGTCAACAATTACCATAATGTAGGAGTTTCCTTCAGAGGATGGTGAAATTGGTCCTTTTGTATCGAATGAAATACGGTGGTTAATATTTTTTTTGTCCTTTAAAATCTTGTTTTTGTGCTATTTGTTTTTGATTCGGATAAGGTTTATTTAGTTGACATACTATACAATCATTGCATAGTACTTTTATCCAAATTGGGGCATTTGGAAAAAAAAATTTTGTCTAAAATTTGAATATGTTTTCTCTGATCCAGAGTGTCCTTTAGTATTTTGTGTATGTGAAATGTTAAATCTATGAGAATCATACTTAAAGGCAGACAGGGAACTGTAGAATCATTTAAGTGATATTCTAGAAGTTCTGTGTTTTCATTAATTGTTGTATTATTAAAATTTCGAAAATATCGAAGGAGTGTTTTATTTCCTAAAATTGTGGTATCTGCCTTTAAGGGCTTAGTTTTGTATTTGTGCCATGATTTTAGTTGTCTAATTACTGGGTCAAGATTTTGATATTGTTTCAAAGTATTAAATGTAATTTTATCTGTTGGAGAGAGAAAAGTATTTTCAATTTCTAATTTAGATAAAGGAATTGTGTCAAGTGGGTCATGGAGGTCAAAACTTGATTTATTGTGTATTTTGAATCATTTGTTTGTGGTCCTGATAAGTTTGTTTTATCAGCTAAATTTTCTTTTTCAATTAACGGAAAAAGGTCTTTTTTATGCGAGTGTTGTTTGATTCGTTTTTGTTGGGTGTTGTTTTTTATCCATTGTGAGTATGGAATTGGTTTGAAAGTTGATGTTCCAAGTAGATCAACTTCGTAGTGATTATTTTGGCAATCCAAGTAAAGTGGGAAGTGTTGTAGATTTTTTATTTGTGATTGATCAATGTCAGTTTTTACTGCATATTTGCATTCTAGTCGGGGTGATGTTTCGTCTTTTGCAAAGTAAAATTTTATATTTTTGGGTACTTCAACTGTAGTTTTTCGTGTAAGAAATTCAGGTGGTGTATTTCGACTTAATGTGTCTGGTAATGCAAGATTCTTTCCTGCTGTCCAAACTATATGTAAGTTTGGAAATTTCATTAGAATTAATTGAAATCTATAAACTCGGTGATTTGGATTTGACTTTTGTGTAACGAGAAAAATGATTGGTTTATGATCTGTGAATAGAACTGTTGGATGTTTTGATCCAAGTATCGAAACTCATATTCTGTAAGTGTATAAATTATAGCAGTACATTCTCTCATTAGAGTTGAGAGTCGTAGCTCTGCTTGAGTGAATAATCGGGAATTTGCTGATATAAGGTTCATTTTATTTGTACCACTGTGTGATTGTTGTAATGCTGCGCCGATGCCAAAATTTGAAGCATCGCACATTGCATAGAATGGTTGATTTGGATCTGGAATGGTGTTTGAAATTTGTTCAGTTAAAAGTTTTTTAATTTCTTTAAATCGAGTTTGATGTTCAGTGGTCCATTCAAATTGATTTTGTTGTCTGAGGATATTATAGAATGGTCTTAAATATAATTGCGTTTTATAAACGTACTTGCTTAAGAAATTTAACATTCCAAGGAATTCTTGGATTTTCTTTTTGTTTGTTGGTGGTTGAAGTTTTTGAATAGCATCAATGCGTGATTTTAATGGAGTGATTGTGTTTCTTTCTATATTATGTCCTAAAAATTTAACTCGTGTTAAAAAGAAGTGTGATTTATCGGGGGCGGCCTTCAGATTTTCGTTCTGATGTATTTTATGATAGTGTTCTAAAACTGTAAACATTTCTTCTTTTGTCTGTGATTGCATAAACACATCGTCTAAATAGGTGATTGCGTTTTTCTTAAGTATTAGTGGTCTAAAAATTTTGCTCATTAAAGCTGAAAATGCTGCTGGTCCTATGGATATTCCATAGAATAGGTGGTTCAATTCATATTGTTGATTTCCAATAACAAATTGTGTTAAACGTCGTGATTGTTCATCTAGTGGCATTTGATTGTATGCACTGTTCATATCTGCGGTTGTAAAGTATTTTCCGTTTGATTTTGTTAAAATAACTTGTATTGGTTCAATAGGCCAATTGCATTTCGATTCGTCTATTAGTGAATTGAGATATCTAGCGTCTAAAACTATTTTTAATGATTCTCCTTTTGCTAGGATTATAACAGGGTTAATAAATGTGTTACCTTTTGGTTGTTCTTCTTTGTTTACCGGTGAGATAATTTTGTATTGTTCTAAAATATTGAGTAATCTATTTACTTTGTCGTGTAAATGAATTGGTACTTTACTTGCTCTTTGTTTTTTGAAAACTGCGTCAGGTTTTAACGGGAGATGTAGTGATGAACTGATTTTCGCAACATCAAATTTTGATGTTGCGTAGACTGTTGAATATTTTAACAGTTGTTTTGCTAGCTTATCAAATTCGATTTGTGTAATTTGCGAGTGTTGAAAGTTAAACATTGTTAAAAACTGTTGTTGTTCTTTTGTGTAATTGGTTATATTGAATGTTGGTTTAAAATATGATGTTTTTGTGAAATAATCTGTGTTTATCTTTTCATTGCTTATTATGTTATTTATGGATAGTTCTTTGTTAAGAATTGTGGATGTACAAATATCTAATAATTGGAGTTTATTATTTACGCGATTTGCTTTTTCATGTACGGGTGTTATTGTAGCGTTTGTTTCGCAATATCCTAAACGTCCCAAGGGTAATGTTACTTGATACGGTGTATTGTTATATACATGTAGCGAAATGATGTCTGAATTCGTATTTTTCAAATATTTTACAGATGAAATCGTGGTTTTGAAAAACTTATGAATAGGTTTAATCTCAAAGTCTGACATAAAGAGTTGTTGTTTATTTTGACTTTTATCATATTGGTGAACTTGTTTTATTGAAAAGTTATATATATTTCCTGATAATGGTTTCAGGTGTTTCCGTTGTTGGTTATAAATTGGATAAAATTTTGAAAAGAATGGTGGTTGTTTATTTAATCTTTGAAAAAATGTTAGAGCTGTATTTTTTGTTTTTGTGTACTTATCTTTGATTAGTATTTTACTATTCAAGATGTTGATTGTTGGTATATATTTAGATATGAATGGTATGCCAATGATATTGTGTTTAATATCAGTGATATGAAATATTTGTTTAAACGGTTTGTTTAGAATTTTATTTTGCTCCATTGTTCTTGTGGGGAGGAGGAATAATTGGATTGTTCCATAATTTACTAATGTTGATCCTTGTGCTGTTGCTAGTTTACTAGAGGTTGCTAGAGGCGTTAATTTTGGATGTATTGTTTTGATTTCATTCCATGTGGGAATGTTAATTATGTTTGATTCTGCTCCTGAATCAATTAAAAAATCAATTTCAAGATCTGGTGGTTGAAATTCTTTGTTTCTTGGACTTTCTAAGAGAAATGGTATTGTCCAATTTTTTTTCTCTGGGTTGTTCTTTTTGTATATATTGATAAATATGATTTGTGTTTAAACATTTTGTTTTGTCAATTTCATTGGGTTTATTTACCGTGTTAATTTCGTTTATTTCTTGTGCAGTTTGTGTAGTATTGATGGGTTCAATATAATAACTGTGAAGGAGTTCCAATTGATTTTCATATACAAATGATGTAAAAGATTGTTCATACATAATAGGTTCGTAGTCGTTTTTGACTGCTATCATATTTATGGAGATGGTATTTTCTGTATCACTTTCTGTGTCTGATGATCCACAGTTTATTTGATTTAGTTGTAGTTCGTTATTTCCTGTGTCATCAATACCTGGAGGGTCTGATGTTGTTTCTTCATTTGACTGTACTTGATTAATATGTCTTTGATGTTTTGGTGTACTACTTCTATATCGATGTTTAGAATTATTATAATGGTTGTTATTCTTATGTGGTGATTGGGAATAATTTCTTTATTGATTATTATAACTTGAATTTCGTTTTTGTGAATTATTCCGTGATCTGTTTTGATAATTGTCATTTGGTCTGTGATAGTTTGATCTGTTATATGAGTTATTTCTTGATCGATTGTTCGGGTAATTCTGATTTCGATTGTTCGAATAACTTCTACTTAGATTATGTGAATAGTTTCTATTTCTGTTATATGATGAGTTTCGTGATTGATTATTGGAATAGTGTTTATTCCTTGGGTTTGATTGGGAATTGGTTCTAGAAACAAGTTGTGTTGCATTTGAATTTGATCTCGTTTAGTTATTTTGACTATTTGATCAATTAAAATGATTTTGTGAAGAATTCTGTGTATTTCTTCGTTCTGGTGATCTTACTCTATAACTTGAGTTATATGGTGATTGATTCCTTGTGTAATTAGTGTTGTTCGGAAGTGGTTTTCCTGAACTGTTGTTACTGTATTCATTTTTGTTTGGTAGATTTTGATCTTTTTTCATATGTTGATAGAATGATTTATTTGGTTCTTTATACTTTTGGGGTTTGTTTTGGTTATCTTGTTGTTTTTGTCTACATTCGGAAATAATATGTCCGTATTGTCGGCAATAATTACACCATTTTTTGAAAGATGGTTTGCCTTTAAAATTTGGGTGTTTTTCATAAATATTTACTATTTAAGTGATTTTTTCAACTAGGTCTGTATCTGATTCCTGTATGTTATTGATATGTGTAGTGTTTGTTTCAATTTGATTAACATATTGTAGTTTTAGATTTTCTGTTTCTTCAAGTTTCATTGTGATTTCCGCTTGCTCTAGTTTGTCTACTAATTTTCGAAAATCTAAATCTGGCTCTCGAACTGAAGAAGGATGAGATGCTCTCTTTTTTATTGCTATTTTCCTTAATTGAGGTGTTCAGGTCATCATTAAAATTTCTGTCATTTTTGTGTTTTTATAGTCATTTGTATTTAATGAATATGCTTTTCGAACTAGTGTTTCGATACGTACTGCTAGTTGTTTGATGGTTTCATTTGGTAATCTGCGAATTTCATTACATAAAACTCTTTCTTGTTGCTTATTTCTCTCGGAGTCAAACATTTTTGAAAATTCTTGTGTAAATCTTTTCCAATTTGATTTTATTTCTATAGGTAATACTGAAAACCATTTTTGGGCTGCGCCATCTAAGGTTGTTTGTATCAACGCTGTGCGTCGATGTATCCAATTTTGATGTAGTGGCGTATTAATTGGTTCAGGTCCTATATTTAAAATCAAGTTTGCTGTTACTGCATTTAAATAATCTTCTACAGAATATTCAGGGTCTGTTCCTGTGAATACCATTAAAGGTTTATTTGATGTTATTGATGATCCACCCATAAGGTATGGATTCATTGTCATTTGTAATGATTCTGCGGCATTTGGCATTTGTGAGAAATTTGAAAGTTGATTTTTTGTTATTTCGTGTTGTTGAAGATAATATGGGAGTGGTATTTCATTTTGCATTTGAGTTGGTTGATACGAGTGCATAATCATTGGGTTTTGTGGTTGAATTGGTTGAAAAGATTGTGTATTAGTTGGATTTGGCATTTGTATTGGTTGTTGATTTCGTGTATCTGTTGGATTTGGAGAAAAAATTCTATTATATGTATGAGGTCGTCGCGATCCTTGTTTGCGATATTCTTGGGTATATGGTGCAAAAATGTCTGGTTGTAAATAATCATCATCAGGTGATAAGTAATCCGTATGATGAGGTGCTTGCTTTTTATTTTTATTTTGATGAAAGAATGGGTAATTTTCACTATGGTCCTGTGGAGGATGTGAATTAGTTCGAAAATTTAATGAGTTGGTTGTTGTCATTGGGTTATCCCAATAGTGAGAACGTACATGATTATTATTAGTTTTTTGTGGGGGATAGTTTGTTTTTGATGAATGTGCGTAACTATAATTGTGTTCCGCAAAAGTGTTTCTTGTGAACGTTTTTCGTGTTTTTGACGGTAATGTCATAGGTCTATATGTTTGATAATCCATTTGTGGATTTTTTGGAGCAACCGAAGGTTTAACGGTTGATTGTAAGGTTACTTGTGCTAGTGAAGTGTTTGTATTTTTTGGTGTTGTTAAATTCGGACGTATCGGTGAAATACTTTGTTGTGTAGTTGTTGTTGTTTGGACGATTTCTTCATTTATGAAGTGTGATGGTGTTTAAACATCTTGTTGTGTAAGATTCCTAGTTCCATTAAGGTTTTCATTGTGTATGACGGTCGAATTTAAACTGTTGTTTCGCGTATCAGGTAAAAATGTATTGTAGTTTAATGGTGTTGCATCATTGGTTAATGGTACTACTCTTACATAATCTCTTGTATATGACATTGTACTTATTGCTTGACTTGAGATTGATTGTGGGATATTTATAAATGCATAATGAGACCATTTGGGGTCCCAAACGTAGTCTGACTGTTCTGTGATGGCGGTATCATCGTTTGAATTTTGAGGTCTGCAATTTTTTCTTGCTTGCGAAATTAAGTCTATATTATGTGTGAAATAATCTATTATAAACCATGCCAATATTTTTTGTAAGTCGTGTTTTGTGTGTTGTGAAACATCGTCATTAGTGAAATTTTCTTTGATTATTTGTAGAAAAGTTGAAAATAACGTGATTTCATGTCGTACTTTTGTATGTTTGGATGTTTCAGTTGGTGAGATACTTTGAAATTCTGTTTTTTCTAATATAGAAATATATGTATATATTATTGCAAAAACTTCGTTAGTGAATATAGAGTTTGCTCTTTGTGAATTATGATATTGTATGCTTTTAATATATTCTAAGAATACTTTTGAAAATTCTAATTCAAGATCGTCTGTTTGAATTACATATTTACGATGATTCGGATTTGGTGTGCTGAATTCTATGGTGTAGATTCCATATTGTTGTGTTAAATTACATATATCTTTCAGATAAGGTTCAATAATTTGTCTTTTGATTTTTACATCTGGGAATTCTGCTTTGCATGGGCTGATTCCGGGTCCAACAAATTTACAAGTAAATTCTTGCAAAAATCTTGTTGCCCTCTATTATCGGGTGCATCTATGAGGAAGGGGTAAACCTCTTCGTCAGCTGGACTATCGTCACTTTGAGTGTGGCTCATTTTTTGTTTAATGACTGTTAATATATAACTATCGATGTGTCTAATTGGTTGATTCCAATTATAAAAGTTTACTGGTTTGTGTTTGTATTGCTTTTTTTTCTTCTTTTTCCTCTTTTTGATGAATTTGAAGTTGTTTCTGATTCGGAAAAATATAATTGATCGTGAATGGGAGTTCATCTAAATTGCTGGCTTCTGATTCTGAAAATGCGCTTCTATTTTTTGAAAATATTTTTTGTGTGATTTGTCTTTGTTTGTTTATTATTTTTCTTTTTATTGTCAGTCGTTTTGTTCTAATGTATCCAACTGTTTGTGTATGAGGTGTGATTACAAGATCGTATTTTTGGTTATCTATCTCACAGTTGTGTAAAACGATTGTTTGTTTATTTCCCAGATTTTTGGATGACATAAGGTTTAGGATGAGGGATGCAAAAAGTTGTTGGATGATTTCTATTTTCTTAAACTGTTAGTCCTTACGATTTTTTGGTTAGCTTAACCTGGATCTTTTTGTTCAGGGTTGGAGAGAAAAGTATATCGATTCCAAAGAATGATTTTTTTACTTTCTCGTGGCTAGTATAAGCTAAGGTGTTAACTTACTTAATCTTACTTAGGGGTAGTGATTGTGTTCAAGGGTTGGAGAATAGTAAATCGATCCACAAGGTTCAGGTATAATTAGAACGCAAGTAGTTCGTTAGATACTATTTTAAACTTACTAAGTCTAAGATTTATCCTGGGTCTGGTAAGAGGAGGGTTCAAGTGAAGGATGATTAACCGAAGTTCTTCACTGTTTATCCTAATTTGAATGGTTAGTTTTTTTGAAAAATTTCTATTAGTCTTGGGTCTTTTGGAAAGGTTGGATAGTGAATCGACGTCTGAGGTCGTTAGACACTTGCTAAATTGGTGGGGAAGAACAAAATTGTTCTTTTTGATCCAAGGATAGGCCTTGATGATCAGGTTTTAAATTTAGTGAAATAGAAAATTAATTAAGATCCAAGGATAGGCCTTGATGATCTGATTTTAAAATTAAGTGAATTTAAGTTTAAAATGGTTTAAATTTATTCAAGAAAAAGATTTAGTTTTTTAATGATATTAGTGAGCTTATGATTGCTGTTATGTTTAGGTGATGAAGCTGGGACAACAGATGATTTATGATTACTAACAATTTATTGTCATGCTACTAATTTTTATTATGATTTTCAATAAATATTTTTCAAACATGTTTATATAAGACTGCAGAAATTAAGAAAACGATCTGAGATCTTTTCATCAATCGTTATTGTATGTAAAAATTTTGTTTAGCGCCTGAAATGATCATGAAGATTGACTTCAAGAATTTATGTTTGCAAATGAAAATCTAAATTCATTGCTAATAAGAATCTAAATATAAAAGTTTGTGTTGGCTTTTGCCGTACAATCAAAAAACTATATGGTGAATTTCTACTTCGTCGTATGTCGTCTCTTGTTTGAGGTCTTCTTCCAATTCCGGGTAGTTCTGTTATCGTTCGGAATATCGGCTCTGATCTATTGAGTCGTAGAGACATTTCGATTAAATTATTATCGTATAACATTTTAAAAATGTTTTGTCTAAATTCTAATCTATTTTGGTTAAATCTAATTTATTAAGGTCTTATTCGAGACTTATGGTCGCACCAGATGAGTTAGGACCGATGTGGTTAACTCATAGAGCAATTTCGGTTAGGATACGCCGTCTGCTCGTCACGCTATCTTATTTTCGGCCGGATAGATTCGTGCAACTTCTTAGTCTAATACCGATCCTAATCTTACTCTTATACTTTCTAGTCTCAGAGTGTTTAAATAGTCTCTGCTAGGCTCAATAGATCTAGGGTATTTTGGTTTGTTGCGGCTGCTGAAGTTCTCTTGGAGAGACAACTAATTTCTAAGTTAAATTCAAATCTCTCTGGTGCTGAAATTACAAGTAATTTCAGCACTTACAAATAAGTGGGTTTTTAGTTAGATTGATCATGATTGGTTAATATTAAATACTTTACAGTGGTAAAATATCTAATTTATCCTATCATAGAATACAGTTTAGATCAGGTTCCATTTCGCCTATTTCTCTAAACGGTTGTAGGTCGGAAAAATGACAGTCGTCCGTGCTTTCGCGTGCTGCAAACGCTCGTTCTGTTCATGCTTCAAAAGTTCACAGTTTCAAAATGATGCTTGACATGGGATTTTTTATCGCGCTAAACCTTCTCGTCCACGAGGCTCTATTTATTAACCACAATTAGGCTAAATTCGAGTCCCTTGTGGGGCGCTAAAATGTGCGCGTAAATCTCCACTGATCGAATCGTGAAAATATCGTTTTACAAACAGTTTTTCATGCACCCTGTATACGCTCGGCTACTGTCCCTATATGAATTTGCATTTATATGCATTTATACTCTCGCTTACATTTACAATTATATGCATTTACATGCATTTATACTCTCGCTTACATTTGCGCTGCAACACTGTAGAAAATTAAACGGACGAAGTCCTTCAAATCATGTATTGCCTTAGGACCCGTTATCGCCTTAGAAGGTGATATGGACCCGCTGTCTCAGAGAATATATGACAACCTGGTATGGATTATAGAAGATTCCAGACCCGTGGGCATTAACCGTTGGCCCGAGTTACCACGTTTAACTGAGGCAACGACGGCGTTGCGCGTTTCGTTGTTTTACGAACGTCATAATGTGATTACACTCGACCGACCATAAAACTTGAAACCTATTAAGGCGAAAGCTGTTAGCGCGCGCTTACATACAATTAATTTCTCTGATGTCTCTAATGTAGTCATTTCGTGTACAACTTTTTGGGCCAGTATTCAGCAAAAAAAATTAAAAAATCGATAAACATGAAAGGTCGCAAATTTTCTTTGTTTCCCGCCCACAGGTGATACCAAATGATATAATTTAAATAGAATCAGGTTTCACCATTTAATTAGAGCGTCACAATTCAATTTCTATTAAATCTTTGATCGAATTTCAGTAATTTGGACGCGCATCAAGTAATGACGCGCTCAAATACTTCATGCTGACACAGTACATGAAATGACTTAGATAAAATGTGTAGGTAAAGGTCACAGAGACAACGAGTATATCCTTGCAGAAATTGCATTTACAAAATTCCAACAGTTTTTGTTTTTCAAAAATGATTGCAGGCAAAAAACTCCAAAATTTGAACTCATAACTCCAATACATTTATTATGTTATATTAAAATTTTCAAAAACCACCAGGTTTTTAACCCACATTTTTTATGTGATCAAAAAACTACTCTTCGCACAATTAATCGTTGGTCGTAACAATTGGGCAAGGTCATATGAATATATTCAAATTTGTGAAAGCAATTCTAAGTTTTTTGCAAATTGAAAAAACGTTTCTATTCAGGTCTGTTAAATTGTTTTCATGAGCGCACACCCAGAAACCGTCAAATAGTCTTGTGTAATAAAAAAAATGATTAGGTTTAGTTTTTCGATGGACTAGTTCATGCTTTAAAGAAGCTGCTTGTTCCCAATAAATATAGCCAACAGGCAAGTGGAAAAGTCTGAAAAAACTCGAGATTATCAAAAAATGAACGACTTAATTTTAAAACCTTTTTTCAAGTAACAAATATTGGAATAGAGAATTCTCATGTTAAAAATGTCGATTCTTTTTTGATTGTAAGTTTTTTCAACTTGAGCAAAAGTGGATCAACAAAGTATCGAAGAAATTTTTTTTCATTTATTTTTAGCAAATGAATTTGAATTGAATTTGAAGAAATCAAAAATTAAATCTGGAAAAATTACGCTTAACTAACAAACTAACAAAATTTGCTCAACTAACAAGTATTAAGCAAGTTTTGTAAGTTTTTCCTGAAACAAAAAAAGCAATCTTTGCAACCTACATTAAATGTATTCACTTCGCTCATTGACACTAAAACATTGTAGTTCATTTTCAATCATCAATATTAGATTTTTATTAGAATAAAGTTGTTGAGACTGACCATGAAAAGCCATACAATGGATTATTATCCACGGAGCCTCAGTGCGGATTGCGCCATTGTTTTCTATTAACAAAAAATTCGAGTTGGAAGCTTTATATCTGTCTAAAAATCTGAATTCTACGATTTTGATTGAGAATAATCCGTCTTCCTTTTGCTGTCGCGTCGCTTAAACATGCTGTAGGTGCATCAAAATAGTATTCAAGAAACAATTATTTATTTGAAATCTACTTCTATTGAGAATTACGACAGGGTTTAAGTTACGACAGGCGTTTTTTCGCTGTTTTTTGGGCTAAGGAATGTTGTCTCACCCTCAGGCAACGCTCACGGATAATGGTGGGCCTCGACGTATATCAGAAAAGCAAAAAATTTTTTTAGCAGTAAAGCAAAAAAAAATAGCCAATCAAAGATTTGAAAAAAGTTATGAACGCAAGTAAACATAAAAAACACCGACTTCGCTTAAAAAATTAAGAAATCTCAACTTTCGAACTTCAAAGAAAAAAATAGATGCCCTTTAAGCTCATTGATTTTCTAAAATGATTTATGATTGGCGCTTTTTTGATAACTTTACTCCAATTTGAGAAAACTGTATCAAAAGCTTAAACTTTCATTTCGCTAGAAAATCTGATGATCAAATTACACTTTCGAAACTAGAAATAGTTCACGTTTTTGAGCTATTTCCACGTTCACTTTTGGATAATGCTCTTTGCGTCACTTTCAGCCGATGAATTTCAATTGAACTCAAAAATTGCATATATTTCTAAGTGAATCAATATTTTAGAACTTTTTCCTGAAAAAAAAAAAACAAAAAAAAATCAGCAAGACCTATATAAGAGTCTTCACTACGTTCATTACTCTTAATGATGAGAAAAGTTGGTCAGAGTTATCATAATGTGTTCTGTTTTTCAGGACATTTATTATTTTCAAAAACTTTTTGGTGTACCTTCTCAACTCCTACAGTTATGTGACGCAGTGAAATTCCGGGAATGACACCATTGGAGTTTGGCACAAACAAGTCTGAGCGGACTGTGTAGGAGAAAGTGGTCTCATTGGCATCCGAATCGAAGTGTTTGCCCTCGTAGGACACATCCCACTCAGTCACATCAACTTCCACTGCCTCCAGCTCCTCAAGGTCACTCTGATCGACGCAAGTGTAGTTTTGACTTGGTACGTTCTCACAATCTGCAAATGAACAACTTCGTTCATCCACCAGAAGCAACTTAAGGCTTTTTACAGTGATTGGCTATTTCCGATAAAAGCCCTGCCAGCAAATGATAGCACTACTATTTGTAAATAAATCACAGTCTGGTGGGCGGTGGCGGATTTGGAGGCGGGGGTCCCCTTTGATACTATCTTACCCCATCCAATTTTGGCTAACCGTCGCTAAAATTTTTCATAAGGCGCCTTTGGTGCCAAAGTACCAATTATACTGATTTTGATAGGGTTTTAATAGTGTTTTTAGTCGAATTTTGGTGAAAATATGGTCTAGTTTCCCTGAGACGAAAGTTGACAAAATTGCTTTAAATATCCCTCCTCGAGAAAACCCTGGTGGTTGGCATCCGCTGCTGATGGTGGTTGGCATGAGTGGATCAAGAATTTTCCCGAGGGGGTGGATTTTCGAAAAAATTATTGAACATTTTGTCAATCTTTTTTCTAGGAAGACAAATTGATTTTCCGAGCTCTTCCAAGTCGCTATAAAGATGTTAATTAGACCAATATCTTGCGTCGCACACAAGTTTTTGAAAACATCACAGGCCAAAAACGACTGGTGGTGGGGCTATACTACCTTTGTCAGTAAGCTGGCGGGGCTAACATGGGAAAGAGCCCACTGAAGGTCCCTAGCTCTCACCCACTACATTTTCCAACTACATCCAAACCTAAATTTCAAAAAATGTAATATTTTGTTTCATATTTGATATGGTTTATTAGAGTTATATAAGTAGAATTGAAATTTTACGAGTCAGTTCGGTGACCATTCTACCATTCATTTTAGAAAAAAAAACTTTCACATCAGCGAGGGGCAAAAAAGCTACCCGAGTCGAAGGTTTGTGATTTATGTTACGACCGACTCGACCAAAAATAAATTATTTTTCGATCATCTTGTCTCGATCCAAGCTGTCGATAGGTTTCCACCGAATTGACCCAAGCTGTCTATGTTTCGACTATGTTCGACCGCGGAAAAACTTTTCGACCAAGTTTCACCGAGAAACACGTTTCGACTGAGGAGTTGTTATCGGTTAGATGCTATTGGATTTTGCCTCGGTCGAACACTGTCGAAATGTTTTCTTTCTCAGTCAAAACACTTCTCGGTTGAAACATCTAATTACGTGTACATTAGATTTTACGTGAGTGATGTTCTCATTGAGACAGTTGGGAATGAGGGCCAATGATGGAAAATTCTTTGGTGTTTAATCACCCTTAAGCTTTATTGTCAAGGGTATAATATGATCTACAAACTATGTTTTTTATCAAGATTGCGTGCTTAAGCCAAGAACTTGCTTTGGATTTAAAACTGAAAATTACTTTGATAGTATTGCTTGTTTGGGCAGTAAAATCTTTGTGATGTTGTTGTTACAACTTTTGTGGAAGAAACTTTGGTAGAGCTTCCTGTCTTTGATATGGTCGGAACTCGTTTCTCAGGAGTGGTCTTTTCGGTGCTAGTTGAGCTTGTCGTTGAAGACGTCGTACTGCTTGTTGTTGAGCAAGTTGTTGATGATGTAGTAGGTGACGTCGTGCTGCTAGTTGTTG
>NW_026970927.1:0-24824 GCF_963678635.1 Symsagittifera roscoffensis
TTTCGATAGTTATACATCACCTGTTCATAAGCCATAGAGACCATGAATGTCTGTTATTGACGTTGCTTGAGATGACAAAACCAACGTTCCACAAACCGCGAGATGACTCGTCCCAATTTTGGAAAGCCGTATACGGATGTGCTCTTTGGAACATGGGGGTTTTACCCTGGAACAGATGCATCAGCCAGTAGTTGTCGCCGCACCCTTGGCATCTGTAGGGTAAATTTGGGATCCGACCGTATAAAATAAAACTGGATTGCGACACTCTCTTAATTTTGTGAACTGTAAATTTGTTCACCCTGTAGAAAAACATTGAGAAAATGCGATCGAGGCAATAAAGTCCAATGAAGGGAATGTTGAAAAAGTGACAAAGTGGGTGAGAGTTTTTGCGGACCATGTCAAACATCATAGCGAAGCCGGCAAATGCGTGAACGGCCATTGCGACCGAGTAGCTTTTAGAAAGCATCCAGTCTGCGCGACTCAAAGGTATCAACACCAGAAAACAGAGCAGAGAAAGGAGCAGTCTGAATATTTCATCATATGTGAAATAAATCACGGTGTCATTTATGTACCTTTTGAAGGTCACGATGCAAGGATCCCACCACTCGTTGAAGTCGAAGCCATCACTCATCAACTGCAAAGGAGTCCCGTCCAGAACAGTCGGCAAGAAGAGCAGTACAACATGCAAGACGATGGCGACGCCGTTTAGCCAGATGCCGGAAAACTTGTGAATCTGTAAATTGGAATGGCGAATGTCACTGTCGATAAATGAAGGCAACGCTTCGTCTAAATAATTTGGTAAGATCCACATTACGGTGACGAAACTCATGTTAAGCGAGACTATCAGAGTTCGGGACGTGATGATCCAGACCCAGCTCGTGACCCAGTCCCCCCATTTGCTAGTAGATTTCGGAATGAACGTGCGCGACCCCCGTTTTACTATGAGGTCACCGTCCGTCTCAGCTATCCAAAGTCTGTCCCAAAGTGTGACGATCAAGCACACAATTGACACTGCCCAAAAAAGGGAATGATACGAAATCCTATTAGGAATCAAATGGTGCGGATGTTTAATTCTCCATACACATTTGCGGAATGGATGGTATTTGCTTCTGAGAAGTCTTGATAAAAACTGCATACTTCTAATGTATTCTGTCCAACAACAATTTTGATGAATCGAGTGTTGTTAGTCTAGACTACCCAACTTTCAGTCAAAACGACTACACACCTTTCACGTTCTTTTACTCTTGATAAAAATTGAATAGCTCCGGAATATTTAAAGGTAGACTAGCGTGTAACGAAACCTCCGGTGCTTCGAATGTTTGAGAACTCATAAAAAAACCGCAGATATTGAAAAAGATATCGAGAATCTTTTAGTGTACTTTGACACTACCCAATAACAGGGTTCGTATTTCAAATGTTGATAGTTTTTTCTATAATTTTTATATTCAAATTTTGAAAAACCATTAAGTAAAGTTTTTTGAAATCCAAGTCCTATCTAAGTTTTTTTGAAAAATTTTAATTTTAAAATGACATATAAAACGTCATAACTAACGGCAGATTGTTCGATTACAAAACGAACTGACCAATAAGTTTGTATATAGATTTAATAAAGTTAAAGAGGATTTGTGAAAAAATTAAAAGCAATTTGCGCCCAATCCCAGCTGAACACGTTCAAGTCAGGTATGGTCTTGTTTCGCTTTCACGTATAAGTTCGTTCATGTCATGACAGGTTGTGGTACTTTAGGCATAATCAGCATGCACTTTTTAACTATGCAATAATAGACATGCTATGCATTAATTAACATTCAACATGAAATAATTAGCAACATTTAAATGTTCAATTCAGGTATGATCATGTAAATAAAAATTGAGTGGGCCACTTAACGACAAAAATTGTAATTAAATGGCCTTAAAATAGGAAAACGCAAAGAGTCAGACAGCCAAATGTCCTTTGTTCGGTCGATCAAATTGATGTTTTCCGAACTTTCCCAAAAAATCATAAAAACCTATTTTGTCACAGTTTTCTTAGCCGGAGGCTGTTTTTCATATCAAAAGTGATGTTTTGGGTCTTTTCTGTGGAAATTCTGGGTGTTTTTGGGTGTTTTTTTTAAAGCTGCGATCAAAACTTCTTTGGTCTCTAAACAAACAATTTAAGTAAAGAAAAAAGATACACATTTAAGAACATCAAGGAGTGAATAAACATGCCCCTTTGGGTTGGCAGGGGCTCGAATCCCTGAGAGGGGGCGTCCGCCCCCCCCCCCTAAATCCGCCCCTGCCCACATATGAAGAAAGAAATGAAAAGTTGTGCTTGTACAATTTTTGTACCTTGCAACGAATCCCCCCTTTAACGAAAGAATTGAAAAGTTATATAAACGCATATATACGGATTTTGTACCTTGTAACAAATTGCCCCCTCCCCCTCTGCTGCAATAGAGGGGGGGAATATTTAGCAGTGACAATGGCAATACTTTTGGGTGATTCAGATTCCAATTTCAAATCGTAGTTTAGTTGTTGCTTTTAAATGATTTCTTTCTGATTTTTGAGTTTTGAGTCTTTCAGTTTACTAATTTGGCGGCATAATCATGTCAAAAATGTGGTAAAATTAGGTTCGGCAAAGATTAAAGTTCAAATGTCGTAGACATAGCCGGGCCCATTTGCAGGTTGCAAATTAGAAAATTGTTCGTTGAAGCTGATGGTACGTCGTCGTTGATTGTAATGGTCATCTAGTTGTTAGCTGTCGTTGATCATGTTGGTCATCTAGTTGTTACTGTGGTCCAATACTCGCGAGAGTTTGACTGCTGGTCGGTGTAGAATCCCCCTGCTAGTTTTAATTTCGCAGGAGCGAACGATTCCGTCTGCACCTGGGAAAGTACGAAGTACCCGTCCCAGGGGCCAAAGACCTCGAGGCGTTAGGTCTTCCAGTATCCATACAAGGTCTCCTTGCTGAAGATTTTCCACTTGCTTTGTCCATTTCGTTCGGGTCGTCAAGGTTGGCAAGTAGTCTTTGAGGTATCTGTTCCAGAACTGTTGACTCAAGGCTTGAGCTTGTTTCCAAGTTTTCTTGTCCGTTGTGTGGCGAGGGAGAAACAATCCGGGAGGCAAATTGTTTGTTGGTCGTCCTAGTAGAAGGTGATTGGGTGTAAGGGGCTCGTCGTCGGTTGGGTCTGATGAGACGTGGGTTAGCGGGCGAGAATTCATCATAGCTTCAACCTCGCACGTGAAGGTTGACAGAGTTTCGTCGTCCAGTGCCCGTGTTCCAATGACTTTGTAGAAGGCAATCTTAAATGTTTTTATGAGGCGTTCCCATGATCCACCAAAGTGAGGAGCTGCAGGTGGGTTGAACTTCCAGGTTATTCCAAGTAATTGGCATTGATTGTTGAAGTCGTTGCTGTGTTGAATCTCAGAAAGGCTTTCCTGTAATTCCTTGTCAGCTGCAACGAAGGCTTTTCCGTTGTCAGAGAAGATGATCCTGGGTTTACCGCGTCTAGCGATGAAACGGCGTATGGCTTGTAGAGTTGAGTTTGTGTCAATTTGCTGGCATATTTCTGAATGAACTGCTCGCGTGACGAGGCAGGTGAAGAAGAGAACGTATCGCTTACTGTACTCGTCGTTGTTCCGCGTGGCAAAGGGTCCAAAGAAGTCAATTCCTGTTGAGTAGAAGGGGTAACTGTTTTCCGATAAAGGGAGTCGTTGTAGGGGTAGATCTGCCATCAGAGGCTTCACTGATTCCTGTCGAAGGCGTCGGCAAGGTATGCATTGTCGAATAGTTTTCTTCAGATGCTTGCGTGATCTTATGATCCAAAAGTCCTGTTGAAGAATGCTTCGGGTGTGTTCCATTCCACAATGGGAATTTATTTCGTGTGTTTGCTTCATGAAGAGTTGTATTGGGTAGTTTTCTGCGTTCAGAATGACTGGATGTCGGCTGCAAAGTAGAAGCGGGGCTTTCTGTAGTCGTCCTTTGGCACGTAAGTATCCGTGATCGTCGATGAAGGGGCAAAGAGGTTGTAGAGGGCTGCGGGGTGGAATGTCAGATTTCTTTGTCAGGCATGCTGTTTCCTTGGGGAATGATTGATTCTGTGAGTGTTTAATGATCCATGCGAATCCTAAGGTGAGGTGTTGAAGTGAGAGGTTCTGGCGTGTCTTCCTTTTGATGTTTTCTGCGAAGAGAAGAACATATGAAGTAACTCTGAGTGCTCTTGTCCAAGTGCTAAATCGGTTGAAGTCGATTACTGATGTTGGCGGTTGTGGGTCGTTGTCTGTCAGATGAATATCGGCTGTAGGTTGTGTTGGCGGGTGATTAGGCCAATCGGATGATGGTCTTAACAAGAAGTCTGGTCCTTTGATCCATCGTGAATCGGTAGTCATGTCACATGCTTTGTAACCACGTGTTCCGTCGTCTGCAGGGTTGTCTTTGCTGGGCACGTATCTCCAGTCCAGAGGAGATGTTGAGTCCATGATGAAATTCAGGCGGTTGGCAATGAAGATCCGGTGTCGTTGATTCGGCGAGTTTATCCAATGAAGAACTGTTGTACTATCTGTCCATAGTGTCGTACTGTCGATTCTTATGTCATGTTGTTCTTTGATGAAACGAGACAGTTTAGCTCCGTTAGTGGCGGCTTGAAGCTCGAGATTTGGAATTGTCATTCTGCTGATGGGTGCTACTCGGGCTTTTCCAATGACGAACTTGAGTTCCGTTGTGTCGTCGTCGTATCTGATTCTGAGGTAAGCAACTGATGCTAAGGCAAGTTCGGAGGCGTCGCTGAATACATGGAGTTGGGTTTCCAGTATCTTCGTTTCTGGTTTGAAGTAAGTCCGGGGCAGGCAGATGTCGTTGAATTGGCTTCGCTTGTCTATCCAATCGTTGAGGTCTGTTAAATTATCCATGTTTAGAGGTTTGTCCCATTGAGGTCCATTACTCCAGGCAAGTTGAAGTGATTGTCGTAGTCGAATTGTCAGTGGCATCGTAATTCCAAGCGGGTCAAAGATTGAAGAAGCAAACTTCAATAGTTTGCGCTGCGTTAAGTCCTTCTTGTCAATGGCGTGAAACTTCTTTGCTTCCACAAGAAAGACGTCCGTGTCTGGTTTCCATTTCACTCCAAGAACTCTTTCGAGGGGTCGTTCCTTCTTGGTGAGGCTGTCGTTGTTTTCCAAGTGGTTCTCGTTAACTGTTGTGAGGAATTGTTGAGAGTTTGAGGTCCATTTTGTGAGGTTGAAACCTCCAAGGCTGAACATCTTTTGAAGGTCGTTCATTAACTGTGTCGCTTCCGTCGGCGTTGAAACGGCTTTGTATAGGTCGTCCATGTATATGTTGCGTTTTGTGATTTGCTCCAAGGCTGGATATTTGTCGGCATTGTCCTTCGCACATTGTCGAGTGGCGTAGCAGGCAACACATGGTGAGTCGGTAGCTCCGAAGATGTGGCGGGTGTATTGGAAGGTTGTGGGTTGGCCCGTGTTGTCCTTCCACAGAAATCGCAAATACGGCTGGTCCTCTGGGCTCACGAAGACCTGCATGAACATTGATTCAATGTCGGCAGAAATAGCGATTTGGTCTTCGCGAAATCGCATAACGATTCCAGTAAGGTTTGTGAGGAGGTCTGGTCCAGTTAGTAGGTTGCTGTTGAGTGATACTCCTTTGTAGATGCTCGATGCATTAAGGACTCGGCGTACCTTGCCAGGTTTATTGATGTTTGTCACTGGATGATGAGGAAGGTACCATTTTCCTGTTGAGTCTTCATGGGAATCATCAACTTTGACTATGAAACCTTTCTGCAAGTCGGTGTCGATGGTCTCCTGATATTTCTGTGCCATCTCGGTGTTTCTCTTCAGTCGTCGGAGAAGGCTGTCGAGCTGCTTCTTGGCAAGCCATCTATTGTTTGGCAGTTGTTGTCCACGTTTCCAAAGCATTCCAATTTCGTAGTGTCCATTGGGCAAGCGAGTTGTTGAAGATTCCAAGATGCGGAGAGCTTCCTTGTCGTCTGTTGAGAGGCTGCGTTGGTCAGTTGAAATCCCTTCGGCGTCCAATTTCATCCATTCAGCTACGTGGCGAAAGAGTTTATCGTCTGTCGTGAAGTTGATTGTGTTGATGTCGTTGGGTGTCGCTGCATTGTCTCGTCCACAGAGAGACCATCCAAGTGGCGTTTTCCATCCAATAGGCACATTTTGTTTTGAATGGATTACTTCTGAAGGTGTCACGAGTTCGGCGAAATCGCATCCAATGATGATTCCGATTTCTTTCGAGGGCAGTGTGGCTATCCGAATGTGTTGAAGAGGCTCGTTTCTTTGGCAGATGGAGTTGACGAGTTCAGGGTTGAATTGGGAAAGGTTCCAATCCATTATGACGTCGATGTCATTTAGTTGAAATGGCTGCTTTTGCTGGTTGTAGGGTCCAATCGCAATCGTCATCTTTGTAGAAGCTGTGTCTGATGATGTCAGTGCTTGGTTTAGCTGGATGGTGTCGTCTAACTGCAGATCTGGTTTGAGTTGGAGGGCGATTGATGATTTAAGCAATGTCAGTTTGCTTCCACAATCAAGCATTGCATAGGCATGAACTGTATGTTTGCCATGAGAGATCGTTATTGGCAGGGTCGGAATGTGGCGAGTCGATTTCCTTCTGCTTATGCTGGTGCTGCAGTTGGTGGTGTCGTCATGTTGTCTGGAGTTCCGGTTGGCTGTCTCCCTTTGTGTCGTCGAGTTGTAGGTGCTGCTGTTGTGCAGAAGTGTGTGGTGTTTCTTACTGCATCCGTCCGTCCGGCAGGTTTGCGTTGATTGACAGTCGGCGAACTTGTGGGGGCTGAGGCAGTTGAAACATAGTTGTAGGTCCCTGGCATGCTGTAATCTGTCCTTTGGGTTCATTGCGATGAAGTGATGGCATTTTCCAAGGTACTGGCAATTGCGTTTCTCCGGGCAAAAATCTCGTCGTTGATCCTTTTGTCCAGATTTATGTTGCTGCTGGCTGCGTTGCTGGTTCCGGTGGTTCTGATTGGCGCGGTGATCCGATGGTCCATGTTGGTGGGTGTGACCGTTGGATGATGATCCTTGAGTGTTGCTGCTGTTGTAGTTGTTGTTGCTGCTGCTGTTTCTGGTGTTGTTGTTGTTGCTGTGGCTCGGCAAATCGCTGCATGCTTCGGCGTAGATGTTGAACCAATTGGTGAGGTCGATGAGTGATGGTTGTCTGATGTTGCATTGCAGATTGTATCTATTCCATTCTAGTCGGCAAGGGGTAGGCAGTTTTGACAAAACTGTTTGGACATTTGTCGTAGAGTGTAGATCGTGCTGGAATCCAAGTGTCGTGAATGTATCGACCATTGTCTGTAGGAAGTTGGCGAGGTCCTTGTAGCTTCTGGTATGTCGTAGATTGGGGCCGCTGATGGCGTCGAGTCGTCGAAGGAAGGATGTAACTATCTTCGTCGGGTTACCAAAGTCGTTTTCCAGTCGCTGAAGGGCTGCGTCATACATTGCTCCATTGCATCCATATCCTCGGATAAGAGATTTTGCATCTCCGGATACAAGTTTCTGCAGATGTGTCATCTTTTCCGAGTTTGTCATGTCGGTGCTGTTGATGGTTGCGTTGAACAGTCCTATCCAATCTAACCATTGTTCAGGTTCTCCGTCGAATATGAATGGTTTGACAATGGGCACTGATTTCCTGAATGTCTTCGAGATCGTTTGATGATGGGTGTGGTCTGTCGGTGCTGTTCCAAGGTTGGCAGGAATCGGAGGAAAATAAGTCGGCTGGTTTTGATGTGCTGCATGTTGATGTGCTGCATGTTGATGGACTGCATGTTGATGAGGGGGAGGTCGGTTGATATTTTGGTGAGTTGATCCTGTTGGTCCCCTGCAGCCTGCATGAGTGAAGGCTTTTGTTGATGATGTCGGCATGTTCGTAGGGTTGTATGCTGTCGTGGTTCCCAGAAATCCTTCCTGGTACGATCTTATGGCAGGTTGTGTACATTGGTGAGTCAGGGTCGGCTGGCTGGAGGTCCAATTTGTTGCTGTTCGTTGATCTCCTTGGTTTGTTGGCAGTAGTGCTGGTTGTGCTGGTATCGGTACTCCGTTGATGTTTGTGATACCCTTAGCTGTCGTCTGGTGTCCACTGAACACGTTGGTGGGGGGATGATTGGTTGAATTCTGATTTCCAATCGTCAAGATGGGTCTAAAGGCGCTATTCGGATTATGTGTCCTCTGTTGCTGACTTGGAGGCTGATTCTGTTGTAGGCTTGAAGGCTGGTTCTGTTGTTGGCTTGAAGGCTGGTATAGTCCATGTGGGGGGCTAGCTGTCTGGGGAGCAAGAAATGGGTGTGTGATTTGCTGTCCAATCATTTGACTCTGAGCTGCATAATTTGGCGGCATAATCATGTCAAAAATGTGGTAAAATTAGGTTCGGCAAAGATTAAAGTTCAAATGTCGTAGACAAGCAGGATCCAAATTTTTCTCGATTTTGTGACAATCGATTAAAACTTTCCGCCCAAATGGTTCAACAATTAGTAGCTTTTTAAGTCATCAACATCGGGGCGTTTTCTTCAGAAACCTGTTGCTTTTTCTTCTTACCAACCTCGCTTCCCAAAACCGATTTCTTAACCCTATAAATGACCCTGTAATGAAAGTCAGAGGGCGACAAGTCTTGCCTCCTAAATTGACTGCTGAATGCGTTTATCTTCCGAGACATGGTGTTTTTTATGATTTTTCAAACATTGAAAAACTTCTCAAAATTTGAAATTTTCCATCTTTTGGTGGTAAGATGTCGGGGTGTTTCGTCTCCCAGCAGTTGTAGATATGGCCCACATACAATGATTGCTTCAATGGATTTAGTTCACAAGATATGACGTTGTATTTGTGTGTGATGTGAAGTTAGTCACAAAGGTTGCATATGTGGTAAATTTGACTGCTCAGATCCTTTCACTGGTCTCAGATCCAATTCTCCATCCATACCAACAAGCCATCCCTCCATTTAGCTATTCTCCCAGCTAGCAATCCGTCCATCAAGACAAACCCATTGATTAAGCCTTTTATTCATCAAGCAATCCATCCATCGACCCAGCCATCAGTCTAGTCATTAATTTATCGGCCCAACCATCAGGCCATTCATCTATCTGTTCATCCATTCATTAAGCTTTTTATTCTTAAAGCGATTTAGTCATCAATCTATCCAACTAGGCATCATTCTATCAAGCCAATCAGGCCTTAATGGGAAAATCCATTTAGTCATGCAATCAGGAAGACATCTGTCTACCCACCCATGAAGCGTTATATATGTCTAGTCATCCCTTCATCTATCCGTCGAACCAACCAGCCATCCAAATATCTTCTCAACCATCGATCCATGCATTCAGCCATCGATCCATCGATTAAGCAATCCATCCAACCATCCCTTCATCCAGCCAGACATCCATCCAACCAGCCATCCCTTTCTGCAATCTTCTTGCGAGCCATAGCCAGCCTTCTATCTAGCCATCCAGCCAACCAGTCATCGATGGAACCAGTCATCCATCCAAGCAGCCCTTCTTCATTTCAGCCACAACTCAAGCAATCCATTACTACAACCAGTCATCCTTTCGACCACTTATCTAGCCACCTATTCTCTCATCTATCCTGCCTCCATGCATCCATCTCGCCTTCGCCTGTCTAGTCCCTTTCAATAATGCCACTCATCCATCCATCAAGCGACCATACATCTTGCCATCGATTGATCAATCCAACCAGAGGTCAATCCATCCATCCAGCCTTCCATCCAACCAACCTGCTTTCCATGCAGTCAACCACCATCAATCATGCCATTTTTTCATCCATCCAAAGAGCAACCAGCTCAGCCAGCCATCAATCATCCGACAGTCCTTTAAAAAATTCAGATAGTCCTCTATCCAGCCATGCAGCATCGATTCATCGGTCTCACATGCATCCATCTAGCCATTTATGCATCCCATCAAGCATCCATGCAGCCTTCCATTGTCGATCTAGCCATCAATCCCATCAATCGACAACCCCGCCATCTATGCACCTGGCCATCCGTTTAGTCAGGAAACTCTGTCCTGCTATCTATTCAGCTAGCCCTTTATTCATCTAGCTATCTGTCCTGCCATCAATCCATCTAGCCGATGCTTGCTGATCGATCCATCTAGGGTCGATGCTTGCTGATACTTTTTGGATACTATAGTCCGTTTTAGGCTATACTTTTTTTTATCAATATTGCTCATGAATTTGGGCTTCAGTCTTTGTTTTGGGAACTGAAGGCCCTCTTGAACTTGTTCCCTAGTTACTACCGCTTGAGCTAAGTTGGTTGTTCGTTGTCTGAAAAGCCTTCATCCTGCTTTGCGGGTGTTATGGAGGCTAAAGGAATATGTGATAGTTAAGAGGTGGTAATCGTTCAAGAATTTTAAATCAACCGGCTAGGAAGGCTTTCGACTTTGCAGTTTTTGAGTCAAAATGAGTTCAGCAGTCAACAGGAAAATAGTTGTTTTTACCAGTTTCAAGTTTGTTTATATGACAGTGCAGGGCCACGAAGGTTGTGTAATGTTAGAGGTCGTCATTTGTAGCCTCCTGTTTAAAGCGTCAAGATTGAATTAAAAAATGTGAATTATTGTTTTTAAGAGTAATGAAGTAGTGAAGACTATTTTATAGGTCTTTCTGATTTTTTTTTCAGAAAAAAGTCTTAAAACAATGATGTACCTATGTGTAATGCACTTTTTGAGTTAAATTGAATTTCGTCTGCTGAAAGTGACGTATATAACACTCTCCAAATAAAAACGTGGAAATGGTGTGGAAAAACGTGAACAATTTCTAGTTTCAAAAGTGGAGTTTAATTTTTATTCCACCTATTAATCCAGTTTTCTCTAGTTGGGTTCAGTTTATCAACGAAGCGCCGATAGTATTTAGAACTTCAAAGAGCTTAAAGGGCATCTATTTTTTTTCTCTGAAGTTCGATAGTTGAGATTTTTTTCAACAAAGCCTGTGTTTTTTTTAATGTTTACCTGCGTTCATTACTCTTTTCCTATCTTCGATTGGCTATGTTAAAATTGTTTGCATCTATTTTTCCCCGAGAAAAACATTACATCTTCAATAGAAGCAATTTTAACTGACATGTTTATTTGTTAGAAACTATCTTCAAATATTGAAGACTTTCGCAATTTCACATTACTTCTACCAAAGTCTTTCTTCTTATTTTTTAAAGACCTTTGAACTGTTTTTTGATTTTGTTAAAAGTGTTTTTTCCCCCTATTTTCAATTCAAAAGAAATCTCTTTAAAACGTTTATTTGTTTTGTTCAAAAGAGCTTTCAATTGTTTTCTTGATGAACTTTTTGCTAGAAAAAAGCTGCATTGCTTTTTATTTTTCAACCCTTCAAAAAACTTTCGATTCGTCTGTTTCTCCTTGCCAAAAAAGTCAAAAAGGCCTTTCACAAAATTTGTGTTTTTTATAGAAGAACCCCACTAAGATTTCAAATTGAAATAAAGCGTTTCCGCATCAATTTGGTTATTTTCTTTGTTTCTTCAAGTTTTTTGGTGAGAGCAAAATCATATTCACTGATAAAGTTTATTTCATGTTTTTCTTGCATATAGTTTACTGACTTGCGATTATCATTTAGAATGCAGAAAATTCTGCACTATATCGCTTAGTTTTCAATAATTAATTATATCTTGTAAAATGTTTTTATTTTTAGTCATCACGTGTGTGCTACAACAACAGGATTAGAATTGCCCAAGCCATTCTCAGCGTCTGGTTGCAGAAGTTTGCAACAAGTGAAAGATATTTTTGCTGTTCACGCGAGATCCTATGTAGAAATGTGGACAGCGTTCAATGGTAAGACATTTAATTGTTTTGCTAGAAAAACGAATCTTTTTTGTTACAGCCCACTCCCGAATGCTAAAAGAAAAAGATGGTTTGAGAAAGTCGTCGTAAATTTCGTTCTTTAAAATTTATTTTTTCGGTTAGATCTTTGGATATTTTTAATTTCACTTCAACTGAGGGTAAATTACGCTCTCCGGTAACAAAAATGAAAATAGTACAGAAGCTGGAGTTTGTTTTTGAGTTTAAATTTTCTATTTCCTGCGAAATAAAATTATTATTTTTTGATCCTTTCTCTTATAGGGCTGTTTTTTTAAAATAAACGCCAATTCTAGATTTTTTAAGGGTATTTCGTTGGTTTTATTTTAAAAGAAGAATTGAAAATGAATTTTTTTTGCTTTTATTCAATTCATTAACGGGTTTTCAGCCACAAATAAATTAGTTAAGTGTAAAAGAACGAAGTGATTGTTCCTTATATGATTATTTGTCGTTATGATTATTTTATCAGGAAAAAGTTGTAAAGTTTGTTCACAATCATTTTTTTTTTCAGTTTCAGTTAAATGCCTTCGTTTAAAGAAAGCAAATTGCACTATCGAATTGCAAAATTGGGTGATATATTACAATAGGTGACAGCTTCAAATCAAATAAGGTCACGAGAAACGTGAATGATTTTTAGTTAAAAAAATGGCCATTGGAGTAAAAAAAGGAGCTTTTGATCCAGTTTTTTTTAAATGGGATAACGGAGGAAAAGTGCCTATTAAATTCAATTCTTGAAATTCAAATGACTTCATTGTTTTATTTCGAAATTCATAATTTTATATCAACTTTTTTACGGTTTTCTTGGGTTCTTTAGCATCTTTTGTAACCAACTGTTAGCGTTCATTTTCTCGACATAATCAGCCAAATTTTGCGTCCAAATGATATCCGTTTTTGTCGTGTTTCGTTTTGGTTCATGTCACTGATTTGAACTTTCTCCAGCCATCGAAACCTGATGTGAAGTTTTGAAAAAGGCTGGATTCAGTAAAATTTTCCCTTTTCATTAATACTTTATAGGTATTCAGGGGCTGATTTGTATCGACCCTCTCGCCAACCAAAAGGTCCCTCGTTGATATTATTTTACGACCTCTGTTGTCATTCGACCGATTCTAAAATTTTTTAATGGCGCTTTCGGTGCAAATTGATACTAATTTTGAGGCGGTCAAAGATTTCCGAAGTGCCCAAAAACTAGGAAACAATTTTAAAATTGTCAATTTATTTGATTTAGAGGATTAAGTTCAAATTGATAGTTGCTTTGGCCTCGTACTTGAGACTGAACTGATTTGAAACCCTTTAGATTTTTTACTTTCCTTTTAGACATGATAGCTGTTTTTCTATTTAGAAGTGGATTCGGAGCTTTTTGTTCTCGAACCGCAAACTCCTCAAGCCCATCACAACTTTCGAAAACTCCTGCTGCGGAACCGAGTCTGCATAACTGTTAACTACGATACCGAAGAGCCAATGAACCTGCCTTTAGTTACCCTTTCGGGATTTGAAAAACACACCTTAACCTTGAAAGAAATCCTGAACAAAAATTGGGAAAATTGGGACCGAAATTCTAGCATAACTCAAAATTTGACAAATATTTTGGAGATTGAAGAATCAATGTTTATAAAAAGGGCTGATGGAAAAAATGAAGTTAGTTTGAATCATTCAAGTTTTACGCAACTTTTTGACGACGATAATGATGAAAATAGAGCAGAAGAAAATAGCGATGACATAATTGGCAATTCGAAATGCCAAATTTGCCTTTCGCTTTATTTCAAAACAGACTGCCAAGAAAACGACAGCAGTTCTGATAATGAAGATTCAATTTACGAATTTACAATTCCAGAAGTTTTCTGTCAAAATGTGTCCTGCTTGAAGCAGTTTCATACTGCGTGTATTAGTAAATGGTTCAAAGCCTGCCCTGGTGTAACGAGAGTGTTTCAAACTATGATTGGTCCTTGCCCGGCTTGTAAAGCTAAGATCTCAGTTGACTTGTAGTTGATTTTTGCTGTCATTGAAGAGATTGTCGTTTGAATGTTATGAAAATATGGCTTTGTTTTTCTTTTCTTTTTAATGATTGTTCCTTATATTAGCACTACTACTGGCAGCACATAATTAATATCATAGTGTAAACGATGTGTTGGTTTCTTTGATGTTTGCCCAATGAAGCCTTGTTAAGAAAAAAAACAGGACGAGTTTTTGCGACATCAAGTTTTGAAGATTTCGAGAAGCTGAAAATAGCCAATCAGCTTTTGGTTTTGGGTCTATAAAGTAACCGCGATGTTAAGCTGGACTCATCGAGATGAAACCGAAATATGTTTCTTTTAGATTTGTTATTGCATTTTTCATTTTATCTACATGATATGCTGAAACAGCTTTTGAAGCGCGAAGTTCTACTACTAAAGCCTGTTAAAAAGAACATCTTGTCCAACGTCAAATGTTCACAGTTATCTAATGGCGAATTTCGGATTCTGTTCATTGGCTCTGATTCACTCGTGTCTTTGCCAGTTTTGAAATTTCTTCACGAAGAGTACCGTAAAATTACCAAAACGCACAGCAGTATATCTCTAAATGTGTTAACAAGAGTTCTGGAAAAGAATTTGAATCCAGTTGCAGAATATTGTCTGGATAATGGACTGGAGATTCGAAATTGGGACCACTTGGAGGAAAGTGATGGTTTTGCGTCTTTGAAGTGCGATGTTGGCGTTCTGTCGTCATTTGGAAAACTGGTTCCGGGCGAGCTGATTGATGCTTCAAAGGTAAGAATTGTCCTGCCTTCGAGTACGAAATATTTATTAAATAACTATGATGAGAAGTATAATAATAATATTTTTATTTACAAGCCAGAAAAGTATAACCAAAGATAATATAAATTTAGAACGTTTACAAATCAGATAGATTGCTAGAATAGCAAGAAGGCATCAGACTGTCGGGAGGCATGGCATCTACAAGTTCATTGGTTTATATGTTTTTGAAGAGTGCATTCCTCGACATCGGCAAATTTTCGTGCGTTTTTGTTCCGACCACTTCAAGAAGTTTTTTCACTCAATCTTAATTACCTCATGAAAGTCCGTGGGTTTATCTTAACAAAGCTCTTTCAAAAATGATTGTTTCCAAATTGTCTTTCCGAATTTTTTCGTTTTTCAGACTGCAAATGGAACCAAATACGAATTTTCAATCTAATTCCTCCGTTTTGTTTTCAAAATTTTAGCTATTTCTTCAAATTTTATGGCTCATTAACTAATTTTGAAAGTCATGCAAATTTCTGTAAAAAAAAAAAACGTTCGGCTGGCGTATATACTCTGCACATTTTTGGCTGGTTCATGTTTCGGCTTAATTATTCGTACTCAGTGAGGTTCGAAGACGGATCTATCGACTGAAAGGTAGAGACATTAGCAATTTTCCCATCGCTGAAAAGACTGGAACTTGAAAGCTCATTAAAATAGTGAAAGATATTAAGAAAACCATGATGATTATAGAGCAATAAAACTTTGTTATTTTGGTTGCAAATAACTCAGAAATTGAAGTAAAAAGATAAACAAGAAATACGGTTCGAAAAGACAGGAGTTTGAAAGGTGACAACTTGTTTGTTTGTCAGTTTAGTTTGGCATAGTGAACATCCACCCGAGTCTCCTTCCGAGATGGAGAGGCAGCAGTCCCCTTCCGAGGACTATTCTGGCAGACGACACACACACAGGCGTCTCACTCATGTTACTATCGGTCAGAGAACTTAATGCTCAATTATGCTTTGATCAAGAGTTCATGAAGGTAGTTCAGACTCGTATTTTTTTCTCGTGCTTTTTTTTCGGAAAAAGTATCAAAATGCTCTAAATTTTTACAGCTGTGCATTCATGCAAATTAATGCGTTTATGAATGCCATTGTGTGCTCTTTCTGAGTTCTATTCAAGTCCCTAAAACTCCAGTTTTACCAAATTGAGTTAGTTTTATCAAAAAAAAAGTTCTTGTGATTCAAAGAGCAAAGAACCATATATTTTTTCTTTGTAATTCGAAAAATGAAGTTTTTTTCAAAAGTTAGGTCTGATTATTATGTTTGTTTGCGTTCATTGACTCTTTTCAATTGTCTATTGACTATGTTTAATTGTTTAAGAGATAATAGTAAGACCACGTTCGTTTTTATATTTAGCAAACAATCTTAAAACGACAATTTCAGATTAAAAAAAAACATTAAAAGTATGATTTTTAATACTGCTTGAGGCCTGTGGTTAGATTACCGTAGAGGCATTTGTTTTTCAAAAACTGAGTAACGATTTAATTCTTTTTTGTTGCTTGTGCTGGCGAAGTGCAGTTTCGCCTCTGATGAAACAAGGCTCAATTTTGAACTAGTATTTTCTGTTATAGCCTCACAAATTCGACTCCGGGAAAATTATTTCCCAGACCACATTCGAAGTACCCCATGACGCTTTCACCGAAGATCTAGCCAAATTAGCGCTTCAAAACGGAATCGAGTTATTGACTAATTGCTTAGAAAATGTTGAAAATTCAGTTAAGAAAGCAGAGCAGCAAACAAAGAAAGGAGTGACTTACGCGTTCAAGCTTAAAACTTCGGATTCGGAAATTGATTGGCACAAATACACAGTCGCGGACGTTTGGAGATTATACCGAGCTTTGTCGTTTAAATTTCCAATGAGAACTGAATTCAACGGGAAAATTGTGAAACTAACTGAAATGATTGAACCAAAATATACTTCAAATAGTTTCATTCCTAATGACTTTTTAAGTGACCATATTAAACCTGGTACGGCTTGTTTTTCGCCTTTGATCGAAGCTATTTGTATAAAATGTGTTGATGGTTTTGTGGGGTTCAAAAAAGTTCATATTGCAGGAAGGAAAAGTTTAGATGCTCTTCAATTTGCAAATGGTTATTTTAATCTGAGAGATAGTTCTGTACGTTTTGGAGCTAAACGAGGAAAAAAGTGATTGTTTTTCAGAAGAATAATTCAAATATTTATCTGTCAGTTTTTCCGTAATTCAAAATGATCGGAAATGATAAAATTTTTCGCCCGACAATTCAGAGTGAATGTTTTCAGGTGTATTTCAGTTTATTTTCATTGAGCATTTTCTTTTTCACCCGAAATCAGGATACAAATAAGCGTTAGATGGATTCGAGTGGTATATCATATTAAAGCCCTTTCAAGCGTGATTTGATTGTTTTGTAAACAGTTCCAAAACTTTAGTAGAGACGAGAAAAACCGCTTAGAAAATGTAGTAAAGACTCTTATGCGTTACAACTATAAAAATGCATTACAATTTATCGATTAGAGAAAAGAAGGAATTTTTTCCAAAAAAAATAAAATTGAAAAAAATATATATCTACAAAACTTTCATATCTTTTTTGGATGGCATTCATGAAAAGCTTAAACAAACATTAAAAATCAATGAACGAGGTGCAACTAAGATGAGAAATTAGGTCAACCCGCGTTAAACCAATAACAATACCCTAGTTATAGAAAAAGCTAAAAAAATATATTTAACACAAACAAACAAGAGAGAAACGCGTTTTAGCAAACAAGCGAGAAATGGGCAAAAAGTAGCTCTAAAAAGCTCAAATTCAAATACGTGATACTAATAAAAATTTTGCTAAAAGCCGGAATCGAACCCCCAAATTACAGATTGAAAGTCACAGGTCCCGGCATCTGAGCCTTGGTCGCTTGACAATAGTTAAACTCTAAAGCTTTGAGATATTTGTTGGATAAACTTTTGAAAACAAGTGTGATGCAAAAAGTATGCCTTAATTTTCAAAAAGTGTCAAAAACTAAAATTTGATGCTAACATTAGTAGCTGAACTCCAATGAAAAAAAGATGTTGAACAAGCTTTTGTAGGGGAGATTACAACCCCGTTTGCTTAATTTCTGTAAGATAACAACTCCGTTTGCTTAACTCTTTGCCAAAATTGATCATTTAGAAAACGCAGGTGGTTTTCTTACAGTTTGTTCATTCTATTGAACATTTTATACGAGATGTGGCTTACATTTCCTGCATCCTACGATACAATTAAACACTGAGAAAATAAAGTTTTTTTTCAAAAATTGGTCGACATTTTAAAATATCACCATTTAATTTCTATTTTCAACATAAACTTTCGGCAGAAATTAAAGCAAAGCCGCTTAGTGAACAATTTTTACTCGATTTTTTACTCAATTTTTAGAGTCAACTTTTTACTCGATTGAACACATTATACAGTAAAAATGACATTTCATGGCTATCAAGCGAAAATAAATGTATTGTTATACGAAATTGAGATTATACCTCTTTAAACTTAGGCTCCTTGGGCTACATAAAAAGATCATTATGATTTTAACTCCAGCAGTTGAGCTCAAAGTTTCGGTGCCCTTTTCAATTAAATAAAAAAGACGAAAAACTGCAGTTTGTACTGGAGTTTTTACTGCTTGAGCGTGGAAAGTTCACGAACTTCAAAATACAAATGTTTTCTTTTGTGTTCTTGGTTGTGTCAATTGAAGGTAATACTAATCTTTCTAATTTTATTTTTCTCCCTGTCGGGTCTGTACACTACTTCAAATGAACTCATGAGAAATTAAACATCCTACTTACAAAAAAGTTCCAACAGCAAGTAATAGTCGCTTATTTTTGCTAAACAATTCTTACGAAATATAGCCTGCGTCAATCTATCTATATTATCTCTGTTTGAAACATTAAGATTCGTGTTTTTTTGTTATTTTTGTAATTGTGGGTTCATAAAAATTTGGTTGGGCCAAAGAAAGCATGAAAGTAAATGGAAATCAAGTGTTTTGCTGTTTCTTTTTTGATCGATGCAAACTTTATTGTACGTTTATTCGCTAAAAATGAATCTTCTTTTATGCTTGTAAAACTTGAAATGATGCATGACCTATTAGTGGGCATGGTTCAAAATCCCACTTCAGAATTAAAACAGAAATTAAAATGTGCTTTTGAAGCAACATAATAACCATATCTTACTCTGAGCCAATTGTATCTTTAAAACATAAAAATCTACGTTCCTTCCTACAGCAAGCGTACTCATTCGAAAATATAAAGTTAAAAGCTAATGATTGTCAAGAGATGGGATATGTGATTCCTTAAAAAGATGAGGTTGGAGTATCGTGTTCAGTAATTGAAAAGTTTTCAGGAAGAGTTTAAAATTGTGATAGCAGAGAATTCAGTGATGAATACGTGTGTGGTAGGTTTTTGATGTTTGAATTTATTTTAAATTTATATAATTATTATATAATTTAATTAATTTTTTGATATTAAAATTTTTACTTGATTTCGGAAAAAAAATCTTTAATTTTTCAAAATTTATCTATTTAAAAAAAAATTTTTTTGTGCACAATCAGTCAAGAAAGCGCTTAAAGGAGCTCTTAAAACTAAATAACCAATTTTAATGTATCCAACATTACTAGGTTACCTTACTCGCACGAAATTGAACTACAGCTCAAAAGTTTCGAGCTGGTTTTCTCGACATAAACTGTTTTTTAAAAAGTTTTAATTCTTTTTGAATCGCTGCTGCAAGGGTTTTAAAATGATATACTACTCGTTTTGTTCAATTGATTTTTGTGGTTCCTGATTTTGCGTAGGAAAGCAGAAAAATTTTTAACACCTGCATAAGAATTTGCACCTCATTTTCAACTGTCGGAATAATGATCCATTGTTTGAGAAGACTAAATTTATGCGTAGAACCTTGACTATATGGTTAAGTATTTGGCTATATAGTTTTTCAGCGGTTGAACCTGAATTGATGACGGAATTTTGTCAGCTTATCTGTGCCTTAAACGGCCGCACAAATGTTCCGACTAAATCAGTAACGATGGTGGTTAGAAATTTTTAAGGCAGCTTAATTTTTGCGTTGCAGCTTAAGCAAAGATATGATAGGTTCTAAGTAGAGCGACCTGCATACGCAATTCGAGGTTTTGTTTTGTTGGCTGAGCTTGCGTGGAAAAAACAGCTCAACTATAAAATGATAAAAATGAGGGAAACTGATTGCAATCCATTAAACTCAAAAAGCATGTATCAAATGCAAATAAATATTATTACGAATTAGTTAATGTTCTTGTTTCACTTACTCGATGAAACAGAAAACTTTATTACGGCGTATAGTGTCTTGGGAGTTTTCTCAGATGAAATTCAGATGAGAAGGATCCTCAAATGTGAAAGGATATCTTACAGATTTTTTTTGATCATCACATTTTTAGGAGAATCCAATAAAGACACTTATGATATAGATTTGAGAACTTGATAAAACGTTGAGCTTGAGTTATGGGTAGTAAAAATGATAAAAAAACCACTAACATATAAGTATATAAAAACAACCCTGGTGGTATAAATTATTGCTTTAATCAAAAATATGGAAACGAGGAATCAAGAAAATTGGTTTCGTGCTGTTCAAAAATACTCTTAGAATAGAAGGTTCACGATTGTCACAATTGATTATTATCAACTTTTCTCATCCAAAAGCGACTTATAAGGGGTTAAACGGCAAAAGATTTTTAGAACTTTCAAAACTTTGAGTCATCATGCTAAAACTTTGAATCCAAAAACATCCTAGAAAACACTCTGCTAGGATAATATTTTGACTTGAAAATTGCATTTTTGAAAGCAAAAGATTCGTCAAAAAAAAACTTCAAGTTTAAAAAAATGTTGGCTGAACAGTTTGAATTAATTTAAATACAATTTTTAGCTACTTATTTTTCTTTCGAACAAAACATCTTATTCATGAGTAAAATATTTACAAATTTGTCTTTTTTTGTTTTTTTTCCTTAAAACTGTTGTTTTTATTGTCTTTTGGCCAAATTAGCCAAATATTTTTCAAATTTTTGGTTCTTGTCCTGAATGTTTCAATTTTTTTCTCAACTGATTTGCAGACAAGAAGTGTCCTATAGCTATTTGAATAATTGATGCTGTTGAATATATGCATAAATTAAAAGCGTGTCGACTTCAATCCCAGGTTGAGCTGCTCGACTTAATTTTCGACTTTGAAAGTCTAGCAAGTGCTATTTTACGACTGAACTTCCGCGGTGAAGTAGCAATTTTAGGTCAAGCGCAAAGTCGAAACATACCCAGTTTTGGTCGAGAAAGTAGAAACATATATATGCGGGGTCGAACAAATTAATTTTTAAAAAATGTCGGTACCGAAGTTTTGTCGAAAGGGCTGAAACATACCGTTTTTTGGTCGAGAAATTTGAAACATAAATCGAGCAACTCGGCCCGGGATGTATGAACAGGAGATATTTTTATAAAAACCTTTGGGTAATTTGCGAATCCAAGACTTACATATAGAAGCCTTCATAATTAGCTGGCTCCTCAATTTTGAAAAGGCGATCAAGTTTTAAAAACGTGACGCCTTAGCACAAATGATGAGACGCCCTCAAAAACATCCAACAAAATTATAGAAGGGGTTCAATATGTTTCCCCAAATTGATATTTTTTTTGCTCCGATTTTCGAAGAAAGTGAAGAATATGTATCCTCGAGGTAATTCAATTTTATTCAGGAAAATTTAAGAAAATTTCACTGCGTATGAGCGTCACTCTGAAAATCTTCCGGTTGCCAAGCGAGTATGCTTGCAGTACACTAAAGTGCGGTTTGGCTGCTGGAATAATGCTTCAGTAATAATCGTACCAAATTGCATAGAGGCAAACTAATTGGTGTGATTAATTCCATAAACGACTTAAATATTAACACTTTGGAACACTAAAGTTCTTAGTTTGTCAACATTTCATTTACCAAAAACTAAACGAGACTAATTATGGGCAGTCGGAACATTCAGGGCTTTGCCCTGATATGAGCAATCTTGCAATATTATGTGCAAGCCATAATAGTACTCTCTCAGCTCATTAGCGACTTTTCCGCCTTTTTAGTTTTCGAGATTATTTTGTCGACTGGTAATCCATCTTTTGTGAACGGCTTCATTACTTAAATGCAATCGCAAAAATATTTGGGTTGAAGCAATTTTCCGTTTCTATGCTTTTAAGATGCAAATATATGGAAATAGATAAAGGGAAGTGCGTTTAGACGCGATCGTCTTGTTTTTTAAGAAAAACGTGTAATTTGGAAATTAGCGAATCCTTGTACCGTAACTAACAAATTTGATTTTTTCCCAATTTTCTACGAGAATGGATTATTATTCGACTTTTGTGTCGACTTATAAACAATTCTTTGAGATCTTTGGACGTCTTGATTTCGAACTGAAAAAAAAAACTTTTCAACTGTGAATGTTTTCTGTGCAATTTACTGTTTGAAAATTGCCGTTTTTAATCAATTTTAGATAAATAACTTGCGATGAAGAAATGTGACACGAAAACTATAACAAATTCAAAAGAAGCATTTTGTTTAGACTAACTGAGACACTACTTCTTGCGAAAAATGTTTTTGTTGTAATTTACATAGCGTGTGGGCCTGTGGGGATATTGTCAAAAAACGAACACAAGAATTCAAAAATCCTGTAGTGTTTTTGAATATTTCATCAATTTAAAAATAGATATATTTCTTAGAAAATAGAGGACATTTGAAAACTTTGAGCAGCCCTGTTTTGAGCAGCCGGGTGAATTAAAGTTTAGATTATTTGGTATAGTTTATCATAGAAATTGGTTAAGATTTTGTTTGGCTGAATCTTAAAACGCGATATCTGACCATGACTGTTTAGCCGGATTGGTTGTTGTTTTTTGTTTCTGTCTCTGTGTATTTTTTTATCCTGAAACGATACAAAAGCCACTGCCTCACACATTTCCTTCATGCTTTGCACCTGTCTAAATAAGCATTAATTCAGATTTTATTGAATCGATTATGCCAAGCTTGCTCTAATGGGATTATTTCGGTTTCTTTAGTCTTGAAAAGGAAAAATATTATCTTGTGAATTATTCAACTTGAAACTGAGTGCAAGTGAGCATGGTCAACGTGTGTTCGCTCTAAACCAAAAATGGTAAGTGTATCAGTTTTCTGAATTTCTGTTTTCACATGAAAATTAATTATTTGAAAAACTTATTGTCATGCGAGAGATTTAGCTTTGAACCTCGGGTAGTCCTGATGGCAAGCTTTTGAGCAGGAATTCATCATCCTGTTGTTTAAACTTGCCCTTATAATGTTTTGGATAATTTTATAATATTATGATAGTATTATCATCATATTATATAGTTTATAATATTATGATAGTTCTTATATTATTCTGATATTATGATCATATTATTATATAGTTTATTATATTCAGATAATTTTGGACAAATAAAACTAAGCATTAGAGAAAAAATATAATATCCGAAACTACGACTTGTAATTGAATAATACAGAGCAGTGTTTTACTACTATGTGGATCCATCCTCTTCAAAAAGCCATCAGCAAACTGATGAGGCAAAATTTGAGCCATATCTACCAAAAAATTAAAAAATTCAGTTTATATATAGTAATAATTGAAAACTGATTAAGAAAACAATTTTTTTTTTGAAAATAATAATAATTATAATAATTGTAGTTCCTGCGAATCGCAGAGGAGCTATTAGTAGGCCTTAACAGTCCTGTCGAGGATAGTCCGTTTGTATTATTTCCCCACATTCCAGACTGTGTTATTTTGTTGAGCGCAGCTCTTTTATGCGACTCAAGGCCGTTTTTGTGCGTCTAGAACTTTCACGTGGTCCCACTTTTGCAGCCAAATTTGGTCAGGTTGTGGTAGACCTGAAGCTAGAGGTCAAGTGAGAGCTCGTCCTCACACACTATCATTGCCATGGCATGGGATCGATTACACGATCTGACGATTCTAAAGTGAACGCCTTACCACTATGCTTAGTGCCCCTTAAAATGGATCCTTTGAAAAGCATCGTCAAAACAATTAATTTATAAAATGTCTACCTTTTTTTAGCTCAGTTGAAAGCGATGCTCATGATTTTTTTCTCTGCGTTGTAGGTCCACCACTTTTACTAAATGGTCACGTCTCCGCCTCTCGGCCGAAAGGTCAGATGTTCGAGACCCACCATGATCCGTGCGCGTTGCTTGAGGGTTTGGCAACATTACCCAGCCCAGAAAAGTAACAAAAAAACTGCATGTAGTTTTTAAGCAAGGGCACAACAGGGGTTCGCCGTGATGAGCTGTACAGCTTGTATCTGTGTCCTATCTCTTGTAATAAATGGTCTTAAAAAGTATTCAAATAATGACGGATTTTTTCTTCGGAATTGTTCTAATGCTAAACAAATAATAGCCGATTCCTCTTTACGTATGGCAAAACGTTGGAAGGGAATTTGACAATTGAGAGCTAATTATCAGACACGGTTTTTCTTGATTATTTCTTTTACTTATTAAAAAACAGACAATAATCTTACTACATTTCGAAATCATAATCTTTTGTTTTCATTTCGCACCATGAACTGCATTTCGCACCAGCTTATTGATTACTGTATTCCAAACAAACACTTGTGTTATACAGTGCTGACTCAAATTAACCTAAAGAAGAAAGCGAACAAAATTGGGAACATAAATTGTGAACAATAACTGATCAGATCAAAAAATGCATTGACTTGTACAAGGGTTATTATGGTGTGTTTTGTTTTGTGAAATTTGGCCCCAAATGTTTTAGCCTTTTTCAATCAATCCCAATTTATGGTAAAATTGTTAGATGCATGTGCACTGTTGAGCAAATTATATCTTTTGAGTCTTTTGTGTTGCCCAAAAACATTGAGAATGCCATATTATCCTAAAAATGGCAGAAAAGAATTTATTACTCGTTGATGGTCAAGCTTTTTGATGAAAAACAATTTTTAACAGTTTTGGGCAATTTCATAGGAAATATAGTTATCATAAAGTTTGTTGAGCTGAAGATGAGGTTTGTTTTAATGTAGTTTGCTGAAACGCGGTTTCTTTTGGTGCTGGCGTGTTACGATGCCAACTAAAAGTTTTAGAAAAATAGGAAAAAAAAATTTTTCGGGGGCGTAAAATGTTTGGTACGAATTTTGCGAAATGGACTGCATCATTTGAGGTCTTCTAAAATTTTTGGAGGTTCCAAATTTATTCGCTTTTTGATAATTTAAATTTTTAAACTGAAGCAACAA
>NW_026970927.1:25024-60585 GCF_963678635.1 Symsagittifera roscoffensis
AGAAACCAGCTCCTTTCATGCATATTTTAAAACCTTAATTCGAAACAATGGTAGTTTTCTGAATTCCTATCACTTTCATCCCCTCATTGTATGTTTTAGTTGCTTAGTGCCTTTGATTTTTTTCGTACAACCAGTAGCCTAGCCCGGAGGATAATTAATTAAGTTGAGCTATAGCTCATTTAATCGTGCGCCCATCAAACTATGGCTATCTTTCAAGAGCTCATCTCGCAAATTGCAGGGTAAGTGCGATTTCAACCCGCGACAACGTCACAAAGCCGAAAACCGCGAAGACTTGAAATTGTTAAACTTGCTCCATCCCGGAAACAGATGTATATTTAGACTTTTTTCAGTTTCAAGTCGGATAATTTTTTAGACATTGACTTAAAACACCCGGAGAAAGTTCAAGTACCGAATCTTTTAAAAACTCACAATAAAGTTTAATTTTATTAAGCAGATATCGAATTGCAATTGAATTAATTTTAAATTAGAGAATTTAAGTCGCACTTTTTAACTTCCCTGAGAAAAGTGTATGAGATCATTATAAAGTAAAGAGCAACTACGATTATTCTGGTTTATTTTCATAAGAAGTTTGACTGAATTGGAACCGAAGTTAATTCTTGAACAAAGTTTTCTGCCGAGAAGTTTCCATTGCGGGACGAATAACTTTGTTGGTCCCACGGAACAGCGATTTGCGGGTCTATTGATTGTGTGTCATTGACCAAAGGTAGCTGGTTGTAATATAAATTAGGGTCCGCTTGTTGCTCGTAATGATAAATTTGTGTAATTGCTGAAGAATCTGAGATGCCGTTCGCTCCAGCTGGATTATTGTTCATGATATCAGGGTATGGTTGCCTAAAAACCATTACAGAAAATTTGTTCTGCTTTTTTTAAGAAAAAGTTTTCATGCCATATTTAAATCCAGTGAGTTAGTAAATTTTATGTTTTAACTTGTAGTTTCCATTATGAACATGAGCTATTAAATTAGAAGTAAAACATCTTTTTGAACCTACCCATGAATTGTAATTAAATTTGTCGGCTCTTCCAAGGGCACAAAAGCTTGATCAAAACAACCTCCACTTTGCGATATTTGATGAGTCATCTCTGTTTTTGGAGGAAATGTCATTTGGTTTTGAAAACCATCCTGGTTCTCATTTATTTGGTACTCCGTGAAAAATCCTTCGTTCACGAGTGGTTGCTGTGGCTGAAATGTGTTCACGTTATTTGCAAAAATTTCTTCATAACATGGCGGCATAATAACTTGCTCAAGTTTGGCACCATTGGGAAATTGACTTGGATTTGAGAACTCAGAATTAGGGTATCCGTTTTCAACAGAAAACTCACAAACGTTTGGTGGGTAAGGAAAATCATCATAACTAGTGCCGCTATTACCAACAGTCCAATTATTGTAATCATTGAAAACTTCAGGATAATTTGCGCCAACGTGAGGAGGCGTTATATAAAATGAATCAAAGTTCATATTTTGTTGGCTTGACTTCGATTTGGCTTTCGAATTTTTTGATTTCGAATTTGAAATGGCCAATTTTTGATTTTTTGGGTTTAGAGATACAGCACCGTTACTGGTGCTTGTTGTTGATGTTGTTCCGCTTAATTTGATGTTGCCACTTGCTGTTTTCGGTGGTCGTTTTTTGGGCCTGTATTTGTAGTGGGGGTACATTTTTTGATGCTCTGACTTGAGTTCGGTCGCTTTTGTTTCATATTCTTTTTTAGCATCCACACTCATTTCTTTCCATCGTTTTCCTGAAATTCCTTAAATTAGTTTGTTGCTTAAACTAAATGTTTTAAGAACACTCATCCACTATTTAAAGAACAATATTCTGGAAAAAAAACATACAAGCTGTTTAACTCTTTGAAGAGCCCGATCGCTTTTGTTTTCCTGGTTGAAATCTACAACTGGATGCATTTTTAAGGCCTTGTATTCTGGCTCGCTCTCAAGCATTGATTAAGGATCATGGCGGATCAGAAATCTCAAACCAACTGATTGAAAGAGGCGGAACTTTAGCCTTTCTTTGTTCTCCATGCGAGAAGGCACTAATTGAACTGCTGAAGATTAAAATTCTGTATATGCGCTGCAGTGAACTAGCTGTAATCAGTGCGAAGAGAGCTAGTCCTTAAGTTACGTCAGCTATCCTCAGATATTTATTCCAACAAAATGGTTTAAAAAGTAAAAGCAAACCATCATTGTTTTAAATTGCTGATGTAAGAGAAGAAAAAAGGTTCACACAAAACCTACTCTGAGCTACTGTCTCAAGCATACAAAGATATCAAGAGTTTTTAGCAGGGGGAGATTCAACGAGGATGGGGGGGGGGGTTTGAAACAGACAGCTCCTCACCCCTTCCCGCAGAGATTCGGACCAACGGCCATCCAAAAGATCCTCTTTGGTACGTATTTACGACCTGCACTTTGCTCGACCAAATCTACACATTTTTTAAAATAAAAGACAACAATTTTGAGGGTTGGGGGATTGAACTGTGGATCCAAGACTGTGTATAGGGTCTGTGAATAGACCTTTGGGAGATCTCGGAAAAACAATTCAGTCGACCTAAGAAAGTCAAAATGAATAATGACTGTTTGCTTATGGATGATTTTCTTACAGATGCTCATTTTTTCTTTATTTCGGTATCGCAAATGTTACTCATTCTGCGATTGAATGAAAACTACCATCTTAATAAATTTTACGAACTATATTTACCCAACATTTTGCTCAGCTCTGAATTATGTTTACTCGGAAACTCTTTGGCTAATTTCTTCCTTTCCTCTTTCGCCCAAACCATGAACGGGTTCATTGGTCGGGGAATCTTGGGAGCTTTTGGGGTATTCTCACCCCTAACTCCTCCCCCTATGTGCCCAAAACCCGGGTACAGATGTGACTGCAAAGGGTAAAACATTCCATTCATATCCAAGCTAGCCCCATAACTATACTGACTGTTGGAATATATTTGATTGACATCAACAATAGGTGAACAGCTTGAGTTTTCAGCAATGGCGCTGTTGATTCCTGTGTGAAACTCGTGAAATTGGATCGCGCTTGGTTCGTAATTAGCTTCGTAAGTCGTTTCGTAATTCTGATCGTAACTCGTTTCGTAACACGTCTCATAACTCGCCTCGAAACTCGGAGCCGACGGGTAAAGAACTGTCGGGTTGTGGACTTCGTCGTAGAAGTAATGAGGCTCGTCCAACTCGGGCTGATAAAGTTGTTGCGGTTGAAGAAATGTTTCAAAGCTCGGCGGGGGCTCGAAAATTGTCTCTTTATTTGGGCAAGATTTATTAACTGTCTCCATTATTTCATAAGTGATAGATACTAAATTGAAGTTATATTGAGATAACAAGAAATGTTTTTATGTTTTTATTGAATTCAAATTTCATTAAAAATTTCAAAATACTAGTTTATGCTAAACTGTGTTTTGATCAAATGATATTGAAGTTAATTTTGAAAGTTGTAGACTTTTTCAAGGATTTTCCGGTTGGAATTTGTCATCTTTGATGAGTAATAAATAGAGTTGGTCTAACATATTGTTGTTATATTTCGTAATTCTGAAAACATTGCACCTATATTAAGTTGACATTTGAAAAATGGTCGAGACATATTCAGTAACACTACCGTTTTGAGAACTTTTACTAAGTTTAATGTGTACTTAGAAAGTTTTGAAATCCGCTATAGGGTTGTAAGTAAATAAAATAACTCAAATAGATATAACTTCTTGAGATTTTGGGCATAAAATTTGAAATTTCAACATTTATTTTATTTCATCTTGGCTTCTTAGCCTTTCCAATGAAACTTTGTCAATGATAAATTTCGGGTTTATAGATTTAAAAATAAAATTCAAATAGGCTATTTTGTGAGGGTTTCTGATTTGGTCTAGAAATAAGGATTTATGTTGACATAAGTCAAACTTTTCCCTGCGATTTGGATCTGAAGACTTTACATGTAAAAATCAGGACGTACATCCTTAAGTAAACAGGATGAATAATATTCAACACATTGAAACTAAACTTCAAACTTCAAAGATTCAAACTTGAAATCTCGAAACTTGAAACAAGCATTTAAAATGTCAAAACATCATCAAACCAAAATTTAAAAAACGACAAGGGATGAAATCAATTGAAATTTCAAGACTGCGGGTTTTGAAGCCAAGTTAACTGTTAGTCAAACAGAGTTCTAACTAAGAACTCTAGATAAGTACTAACTGAAATACTAACTAGGTTTTACTGATCTTTAACAACGGCTATTACCTTTCAAAAGATAGACTGTTAATAGAATTCATTTATTAGCACTTGATGTTTCAAAGTTATACTGGGTGAAAAGTTAACGTCATTCAAGCATTTGGTGTCTTTGATATTGAGATTTAAGTTGTTTTGATACTCAATGCTAAGAGTGAATTCAAACTTCGTGGTATATCTAATGACATTTTAAATGCCTGGGTCGAGTTCCGCGAACTGTGTCGAATATCATCTGAGTGTTTTGCGAAGAAAATTGCGTTGACCGCCGATATCTTTCTTCGCTTGCGCCGGTCACGGTTAAACTTGCTTTCGTCACGCCTGTGGCGGCTAAGTTTTACCGGTCTTGCTAGCCAAGGAGATAATTTCTTTAGCTGCGCCGGTCGCATCTTAGTCTGCAAGGCCGATAAACCTTGAGTTTGGATCACAGCTGTCTGTAATACCCAATGCTGGTCGCGATAATCTGGAAACAAAAACTTTGATCAAATTAGTCAAAAAAATTGGAGCGAAACGTCGGCCCGGGCTTTCATTAGAATCAAGACAAACTGTTTTTTAAAAAAAAATGAACCAGGATTATTTATGCAAAAATGACTATACTACGTTTTGTCTCAAAGGTGTAAAGTGGATTTGACAAACAAATTTGGAATTTTTAATTAGCATTCATTGGTTTTTTGGTTTTGTGGGCAGTCAAAAAAGCCTTTGACCAACCACATAACCAACAAATGCGAATTAAAAATTCTAAAGGGGAGTTTTTTCAAAAGGCCGAAGAGGCATGTGTTTTAGAAAAAAAAACTTAAGTCAAAAATTTTTCATTTTTTTATTTGTCTTTCAATTAGCTGTCTAGCGCAGCGCAGTTTAGCGCTTTCCCTAATAAAAGAAAACAAAGTAAGAACTATAGTGACGGATCATAGAAGTTGCAACTTTTTGGTCTCAATAAACAAATCAACGGAACTTTTTGTACACTTTTTTGTCGTTTTCTCTGCAAATACGATTGAAAGGTATAGATGTAGAGATATAGAATTGAAAATTAAACATGACTTATGAAACTACTTTGAAGAAACTTTCGGGATCAAAAATTGAGATTTGGTGTTTTAAAGGGATTAAATATCCATTATAACATAACTAGCTTCAGAGTTGTCCTTGCTGCGCAGTCATCTTCGCAAGCAATGCATAATGCATAAAAATGAAACTGAGCTCAAATTGATGTTTTCGACAGCTGATGATCTTCACTTGCTCTTGGCACAGACAAAAAAACAGCAGACAAAACAAACAATAAGTTACATGGTCCGTCGTCAAGAAACGGTCGTAGCTGTTTTGTTGGCACAGATCTTAAAAGTTTTTGTGGGAGCATATCAGCGATCTATCGACAAAATCAGAAACCACGTATCTGCTTATGAGAAACATGAGCGGTTGTCATTTTTTTCAAAGCGATTGCTTCAAATAGTTTATTTAGGGGCTTAATTCGACCTTCAGCGCAAAAATGCTCATAAATGTTTGACCGTTTTTAAAGCCGGAAAAAGGAACCGTCAGTTTTTTCTGTTGTTTTTCCGTTACATAAAGAATAAATGAAGATTGTCAGCTTCCAAAAGAAACAGTTTTATCTCCATGAACTGAAATTTCTTAATTTTTTGACTACGAATGCCTCTAAAAAAAATTACAGTAAATTGACTTTTTATGCCTATATAGAAAAAGTTGCAAGCATCTCATCACCAAGTTGAAAAGTTGGTGTGCCGCGAGAAAAGGATTGGGCGAAAAATTCAATTCAAAAAGTACGTTTAATCCAATTTTCAGCAAAATGAGAAGAAAGTTCAATGAAAGAGGATATGATACTGAAAAAACAACACGCTGAAAAAACTGTTATGTAAGAGTGACCAGTTTCTCTGGAAAAAAAAACATGCTCCTTAGTTTTGTAAGACACGTATTATTCCTGTATTCACAGTAAAAAAAAACTATTGTTAAATATGCCCAGTTCTTACAGTAATTGGAAAACAATTTTTTAGTTTTCCTTTTTCATGATTGAGAGTTCTGCGAGATTACAAACTTCTACATTTTGAGGCCGAATTGTGCACTAGATATTTGCGCACATTTTGGTGTCTGTAGGTCACTAAAATCCAGACATTTCCTTAAACCTGTTCGAAAAGGTAAGTGAATTTCACCTACAAATTTTGCGTGAATTTCGCACACGAATACCTGTAACGAAAATATTGTGGACTCTAGTTTTGTCGCGGATTCCGCAATGAGCGCATATAACCAGTTGTTCCGAATTCAGCAAATTTAAACAATTTACGCAAATGGGTTCCACCTATTTATGCAAGTTCCGCTAACAATTTGCGGAATCTGCTTTCATTTTGCGGATTACACCTACAATTTGTGCATTCCGTATTTAGTTGCGGATTCCACGACAGCGTAAAGTTCATAAACACATATTAATATTTTTTTGAGATTCGACAAAATGTTATTGTTTCCAAAACATTTGTTGTGGATTCCGCAAATTAAGCCGCGGATTCCGCAAAACTGCCTGTTTTTGGAGCGATTTTTGAGCGATACAGTGTTTTAGGTAGTTGTTCGTGGAGACCAAAACAGCAAAGAAGATTTATTAAAAAATAGCAATGTCGCGGATTCCGCGATCAATCTATTTTCAGCCTGTTGCGGAATCCGCTGATATTTCACAAAATGCTCAGTTTGACCTCGTAATGTTTAACGAATTATATACAGCTATAAACTACTCTAGTGACTCAATTCGTTGTGTTGGAAATAAGCCGCACAGTTTGCTTGTATTCGGAGGAATCTCACAATTATCGAATGAGCTATATTTTTCCCGCGCTCAACGCAATAATGAATGGTTGTAAAAGCTTCTTCAGTAGAACTCTAATCGTTAAACTATTAATCCAATCGAAAAAAAAATTTCTTAGCTTTTCTAAAGCAATTTGCGTTTCGCTCAATTGCAATCAAGCTGGACGAGATGACGTAACGTAGATCACAAAATATTTAATTAAATTAATTAAACTTACCGCCAAATGACAACAAATTGAAAAGGATCAGTACTTTCCAAAGAATGACAAGCGAAACGCAAACTGGCTTGAAAATCAAATCTGAAGCATTAAGGGTTCACATAATTATATCTAGACTTTTGCAACAATAGGCAATCATCTCATCATAAAACTCAGCTGTTAATAATAGTGATGCACAATATCAATTTTACCATAATTAATTTTAATGAAAAAGATCTAATATACCATGAAGTTGTCTTCTGTAAATGCTATTTTTTAAATAAGACACTTCCCAGTGTTCAAAAAACGACAAAGTTTTTGTTAATTAGAAAATTTTTCTCCCGTATATGATTTCTCGGACGTTTTTTCGGGGTTTTGTCAACAATAATTAGTTAAGATCCAAATGTTTACAACTACATAATTGGTCGGGCATTTAGTTATTTGATGTTAGTGCATTAGTCACGAACTCTTGTTCACTGATTTTTTTGGCTGATTTTGTCGCTGATTTCAGTAATAAATTTTGGTCGCGGAATAATATGCGTTTAAAGTTCAAAATCTGGAACTTACAGGCTAATTTTGATCCGGTTGATTGATCATTTAACTGTGAGGTGAGTTGAGCCAATCACTTGACGGCAATACAGTAAACCTGCGTCAGTATAAGGAAAACGACAAAAAAGACTGGAAAAAAGATCATTTTTGGGTTATTGGATTGCATAATTACATAACAGCATTACAAGTCTGATCTCTACTATTTATTGAACTTCATACGGAAAATGCAGTTTGGAAAAAAAAATTGAACTTAAACAGCTCGTGTCTTAAAACTGCTAAACTGCACTTTCGAAATGAAAATTTTTTCTCCGAAAACTAGATATTCGCAGTATATGTAATTTATTTGAATCACTAAGCTAGCGGATTACTGAAACTCCAAAAAAAGTAAACCTTCTATAACATAAACAAACTAAATTGGTGCGCTAATAATTTTTTTATTCAATCATTGCAAGTTACAGATATTTCATTATTCAACAAAACTAAATTGCATTGAATTTCTTTTTGTTCCGACTTTCGATGCGAAAGTAACGGAAAATTTGTGCTCGGGGTGGGTTTTTTTTTCTTCAGACAAATTTCGTTTTTTTAACTAGCCATTTTTGACGGAATTTTTAAATATCATTCGAAAGGTATTGTTGTCCTGAGCTCAAAATTGAAAAGATATTTTACCTGTGATCATTTTTTGTAAAGTTACGGGGGCTTAAAGATTGCCATTTTGGCCAATTTGGAACAATTAACGCGCTATATATTTCGCGCTATTAACGCTTAAGCGGAGAGTTAATCCTTCTTAGAAATCGTTCCAAATTGGTTAAAAGAAGCTTATTTGCCATAAATGGTTTGTTACAATGAGCGAAATCTATTCTTTTGTACTTTATATGGCGTGTGGGGGGATGATTTTCATAAAAAATTTCAAATTTTAGAAGAAAAAAAAATTTCATTTTGTATTATTTCATTGAGTTTTTTTATGTTATTACTGCTGCTCCATAAACCTTAAAAGGCAGTCGGAACATTCAGGGCTTCGCCCTGATACGAGCAGTCTTGTCTGAATATTTTAAGTTTAATTTAAATTTTGAAACCAAAAGAAAAAATAGACCCTGAACAGATTTGAACAATCCTTTTATCAATCCCTTGTCACTCTTCTGTTGTCTAGACTGTTTAATCTAACACACAGGGTATAAAAAGTAGAATCTTGCTAAGCAATTCCAAGAAGCGTATAATTAAATCAACAGTTATAATTTTTAAAAAATGAAAAGCAACATTTCAAAATTGTATCTTCTATCCGTAAATCATAATGGTCGCGAACATTTTGAGTGTTTGCTTATAATTTGGTCGCTTACGGGGGAGACTGCACTGCTGGCCTTTAACTTTTTTGCCCGGGTCGATGACCGAGTTTTATCTGTGGCATTTTTGGCACGGTGTGCGTAGACAGCGCGATCAGATATCTCGACAGATATAGGGTTTTTAATTACTTTTGCGATAAGAGTTCGCAATTCCCAGACTTTCCCGGTCTGAGACGGCATCGACTATGCGTCTCATGAAATGTTGGGATCAATACCGGCGGATTGCTGCTACAAAGGCAGAAATGGCGCAACCAATGTTTTTTCTGAACCATCAATGTCATTTTTTCTGAAATTCTTATTACTTTTTATAATTTATGCTGTTCGTATCTTGCATTCTGAAGATTTCTTTTTTGTTCACTGCTGAACAATTGAGTTTCCTCATAATATAGTAACAGAAATAATATAGTTTCAGAAAGTAACACCTTTTTGTTCCGACTTTCGATACGAAAGTAACGGAATATTTGTGCTCGGGGTGGGTTTTTTTCTTCAGACAAATTTCGACTTTTTAGCTAGCCATTTTTGACGGAATTTTTTTATATCATTCGAAAGTTATTGTTGTCCTGAGCTCAAATTTGAAAAGATATTTTACCTGTGATCATTTTTCGTAAAGTTATGCGGGTTTAAAGGTTGCCATTTTGGCCATTTTGACCAATTTGGGACAGGACAATTAACGCGCGATAAATTTTGCGCTACTAGCGCGTAAGCGGAGATTTAATCCGTCTTAGATATCGTTCCAAATTGGTTGAACGAAGCTTATTTGCCATAATTGATTTGTTACAAGGAACGAAATCTATCCTTTTGTACTTTATATGGCGTTAGGGGGGATGATTTTCATAAAAAATCTTCAAATTTTAGAAAAAAAATTGTTTCATTTTATTTTCTTTCATTTTATTTTTCTTTATGTTTTTACTGCTCCATAAACCTTAAAAGGCAGTCGGAACATTCAGGGCTTCGCCCTAATACAAGCAGTCTTGTTAATGTTAGAAATTTGTTTTAAATGAAAATCCAATGTGTGCCCGTACCCAGGGGGATTTTCCGTGCAAGATCTGAAATCGTCTCGTCATATATGAAAACTGTAGGCAAGCATTTTTGGTCAACCCGGGCGTTTTGTAGTTTTGAATCCTGTAAGGTTGGGTTTTTTCCAGTTGATTATTATTAATCGAACTTTTGTTCAAAAAATTGTGATTACACTAGGTCTCCAGACTTTCGAAATCTTGCTGCTATCCCGGGTTGACCAAAAATGCTTGTCCTACAATTTTCATTTATGAAAAATGCTTATCATACAGTTTCGTACAATTCCATAGATAGAGAAAGGTTAAGAAAACTCTAAGATAAGCATTTTTTCAAAAATCAAAGTTTTTTTTGTAAACATTCATTTCTCTAAATTTTCGGGATGTATTCGTAACCGAACACAAATGACTAAACCCATGGTTTACTCCAAACTAAAGTCAACAAAGGGTTGATCGTCTGGCATTCACAATGCATTTGGAACGACTTTAAGAGAAGTATTCACAAATGATATACTGAAAGTATCAAACTTTTAATTTTTGGCAAGAACTTGAAAGATGGTTATTTTCAAAATTAGAATTTTCAAATTATCAGACATTAATCATGGCATATATAAACATGCCATACAAAAAAATAGGAGTTTTTAGCCAGTTTGAAAAAAAATTATCCAGAGAAACGGAAAAAAATCCAAATTTTGTGTATCCAGGACTACGTTATACAGAAAAAACAAAACAAAATTTGCATGCAAAATTTTTTTTGGAAAGTATTTGTTTTAGTAAAAAATTCGATTTGCGGTTGAAAAAAAAACAAAAAGTTTTGGGGCAATTTCAAATTTAATTTGAAAAATTTTTGTTGTCGCCATTAAAAAAATGCTAGTCATACAATTTTCATATATGGAAATTGTATGATAACCATTTTTTCCAAAAAACAAGAAACATCGTTTTTTTTTATCACCAGACTATTTTATTTACTTCAAATAGCCGCAGAAACTAGTTCGAATCTTTCACGGGCTGAGACGGCAGTCCAGTCCCAGGTGGTTGTAGTCCAGACTCAAGGTGATCAAAACAAACGTTTGCAGTTTTGAGATTAGTTATGCTCCCTCTGATAGTGATAAAACTACCTAACGCGACAGCTAAAGTCTTTACAAGAAATAAAAATTATAGAAATTGAATTACTTAAATTTCAAAACATTAAAAATGAGCACGGTCACTCCGATGGAGTGGTTTAGGTTAAAGTCAACACAAGCACCTGTTACAAACTAATTAAGAAACTGATCTAAATTAGCACTACAGATCATTTCTTCTTCGCCATGAGGCAAAAAACTATTCTCGTAGTTACTCTCACGATTAATGTCGTAAAAGTCCTTACCAAATGACTCACTGACTTCCGGCGGTCACATCATGGTGTTTAAAAACAATTTTAAAAAAATGTATGGTCGGATCATGGAAAGAGTCTTCCTCCAAATTGGGGGGGGGGGGGGGGGGGATGAAAACTTATCCAATATTATTGCATCACTAGTCTTTATATGTTTGGGGGTTGGAGATAGTTCACTCGAGCGATATGAAAGGAATATCGCCTAAATGGGCCGATACGATTCTTCACAAATTGCGGGTCTTTTTGGTTATACCCACCCTCCTAAATTATGAAAAAATTTGGGACACTGTTACTAGGAAGCTAATTATTTTATTATGGGACTGGTGGAAATTAACCATTTCTACTTAATTGAGCCTCAAACTGACTCCCCCCCCCCCAAATTTTGCCTTTTTTAAGCATAAGTTTCATTGAAAGTATGCTAAATGCGTTTTTAATTGTCGTTAAGTTCAAATTTTTTGCCAGCTTCTAGCTTGATTTAACACTCAGGATATTAGATCTGCGTTTTTAAGGAAAATCAGTCAAACTTTGAAAAAAAAAGTTAATTTATATTTTTTTTATCATTTAGTGGGGGGAAGGGAGGGGGGAAATAACCGAAAAGACCCCAAGTTGCAATTAGTTTCTTTGGAAGACTGACGGTAAGTGACAGTACCCGCATCCAAGTTTAGGCGTAAGTAATCGATTATAACGGATTTTTATGATGATTTTTTGACAATTATAATTGATTATAATTACCAACATAAGGTGTTTAAAGGATTTATAATTGATTATAATTGAGTATAGTTCTTACAAAAAACCCTTAAAATTAATTATAATTGATTATAATCTTTTTTTGCCAAAATTTTGTCAATTCAAAATAATATTCGAATTATTCCTTATGGGTTATTAATTTTGTGTCAATAAGAAATTTTCTAGAAAAGAGATCTCTTGAACACTTTGGTTCATCTGAACCCAAAGTTTTACCACGAAACAAAAGTTTTATAGAGATCCTTTCATATTAGTGGAAAGGTTACCGCGGTAGATGAAAAATAAATCTTCCAAATCAATCATGAAACTAAATCAATTTGCTGATGTTTTGGTGGTTAAAAAAGTTTAAAAAATTCATCACAAAACAACTCTAATGGAGAGGGAATGAAAAAAATTTTATAAATTTGAATTGTTTGGAAAACTTTGAAAACATTTTTCTCATTTTTCATACGAACCAAAGTCTACAAAAAGCATAAAATATAACCAATTAAGATGCAACTTCGAAGACAAAATGGACAAACAAATCGGAATATAATCAATTATAATCGATTATAATGGATTTTTGTGCAAAACTACGAAATTAGAATTTTGAATAAAAATAATGGATTATAATTAAATATAATTGATTATAATTGTATCGAAAAATGGACGAATAAATAATAGATTATAATTGCTTTTAATGTAAGATAATTAATTACAATTTGATTTTAAAAGAGAGATTATAATCCATTAAAAATTGATCAAAATTGATTACTTTTCAATTTTAGTAAGACTGGTACTAAAATCGTAATATAATCGATTACTAACGCTTAAAACTGGATGCGGGTAACAGCATGATTGAGACGACACAAATTTTAGCTAAGAGCATCACATTTGAGAATAAAATAATCCAAAAATTTTAAAAGAGAATTAGAGTTATCAAAATGTCTAGATTGCTCAATAATCATGAATCTCTCGAAATTTTTAATTTTTTAATTTTCATGCGCTTTCAACTTTCAAATTATTGTTTTGTGCAGCTGTCTAATTCAGCCGTTTTTTCATAAATTTTATGTTTTCAATTCGCAAGACACTCATGTTTCATTTCAGGTTTCGCTACACCAGCGGATTGGGGGAGGGGGGAGGGGGGAGGGGGGAGGGGGGGTATGGGCGGAGCGGACGTCTTTCCTCAGAAGTTCGACCCCCTGCCGACCCCAAGGGTCCCCCTTTTGTACTATTATGAGATATCCAGTTTTGAATGACCGACCCTAAAATTTTTCTAAAGGCGCCTTTGGAGGGGGCAGCGCGCGCCGAAAAAATACGATTTTTTTGGTCAAAATTTTCCAAAAAGTGCCTAAAAACGCCTTTTTTTGGCCTGTTTTTCATAAATTTGCCTGCGGCGCAGAAAATTTGGTCCAAATGGGGTCTTTATAGGGATTTGAGAGAACTAAGAAAATCAATTTGGTCGACCTAGAAAAAAAGGTCAAAAAAATTTTCGATTTTTTTCTGAAAATCCGCCACCTCGAGAAAACCCTAGATCTGTACCTGTTTCGCTATAATGTTTTTCTTTTTGCTCAGTTTGAGATGCTATCAAAAGTAGTATTGCACTCTCAAACACTCCATTGGTTATTTTTGAATAAGTTAACGCACTTTGTATAATTGTTTGGGCTCAATGCATATCGTTTTTTTAACGTGTAAGCGGCAGACTAATCTGGCTCGATAATATTCCAAGTTAAATTGAAGCTAGTAATCGGTTTAATCAATAATTAGAGACATTACTAGACTCTAAATGTATCACTTTGTAATTTACAAACCTGGGGCAAAGATTTTCAAATAAAATTGGAAAACAAAACTGCGCACTTTTCTAGTTTTTTTTTTTTGAAAATTGTTTTAAAAATTCAAATAGCGAGCAGTAATACAAGCAGTGTAACTACTATCCAATATTTAAAAAATTTTTAATATTTAAAAACAGTCCCGTTTTTTTTTCAATTTTGTCATCTGATTTTGCCTGTATTCATTACATACCAGAAGAAAGTTGGAAACGTGTCGATGGGTTCGACACGTTTCCAACTTTCTTCTGGTATGTAATGAATACAGGCAAAATCAGATGACAAAATTGAAAAAAAAACAAACGAGACTGTTTTTAAATATTTAAAAATTTTTAAATATTGGACAGTAGTAACACTGCTTGTATTACTGCTCGCTATTTGAAGGAGCCAAAATGGAATGCATTCGAAATTTAAAAAAAAATCTTCCTAAAAACTTTTCGAACTTCAGGAATTTTTTAAGATCACCAGTTTTTGCTTGAAACTGGCCCAGTTAGAGAAGATTGGGCCAAAATCTAACTTTTTTAATCTGCTGGGTAATTTTAAAGTTAAAATCTAATTTTGGAACTGAAAAACATTCAACTTTTTGTACCATTTTTTTTTACATGGGAAGAGTAATTTGCCTTCCTTTTGACCAATGAATTTGAATTGCACTTAGAAAAACTCAAACTCAAACAGCAAAACAAAATCAAATTTGAACTTGATATTTTCTCCACCTGTTTCTGATATTTTTCTGAAAGCGGCTTTGGCTCTAATAAAAGCATATTTGATTCGGCAAATTTTTTGAACAAGTGCTCAAAAACGGCAATTTTGGCCATTTTTCAGAAAATATTGTCTGCGGCGTAGACATTTTTGCAGCAGGATCCTTCGTGATGGTATATTAGACTTCGCTTATATGGGGACTCGGGTAATCGTTTTGGTCAATCCAGAAAAAAATTTAAAAATCGATAACATTTTTTGAAACCCGGTCAGAAAACAATAGGTTCAATGTTGAATGGTTGAATTAAATTATATTCCTCACTTTGACGTCGACTGAAAAAAATGCAGTTTAAAATTCCAGTTTTCAAGTCAGCGAAAAAATAACCAAATTTTTGAAAAATTGTAAAATTTGCACATAATTAGCATGCATTTTGAAAAAAATCATAACTTGGCCAAAATGTTTTTCTTTGTTAGACAATAAATGGTTGATAAATAATTCCAATTCAGGGTAGCAGTCCGTGCTGGCTGAAGAAGTCTTCAGAGAAGATTGGGTTTTGACCTTTGTCGTAGGGGTCACTTTTTGCATCCAGAACTACACTGCGAACGGTCACAAGTCCTGAAATAAAAAGAAGTGTGACGAAACTTTACTTATTTACAGCTTAGGTTGATATTGAAGACCAAATGAAAAATCATTCCTGGTCGTGAGGCCAGAAGGCAGGCGTCAAAATCAAAACGTGTGAGTGTGATGTTTTTACTTATTTATCCCAAAACAGAATTGCAGTCACCTCATTTATAATCCAACGCTAGATTCTAACTATAATATTACAAATCAGTTGCGGATTTAGGGGGGCGGACGCTTTCTCTCAGGGATTCGACCCCCCTGCCGACCCAAAGAGTCCGCCCTTTGTACTATTTTGAGATATCCATTTTTGGCTGACTGACCTTAAAATTTTTCGAAAGGCGCCTCCGGCGCCAAAATATACTAATTGTGAGGAAAAACGCGATTTTTTGGTCAATATTTTCCAAAAAGTGCCTAAAAACGCCTTTCTTGGCCTGTTTTTTTTTAATTTGTCTGCGGTGCAGAAAATTTATTCGAAATGAGGTCTTTAAATGATTTGGGAGAGCTCGGAAAAGGAAATTTCGACAGAACTTTCAAATCTTTTTTGAAAATCCGCCAAATCCTCCCCCCCTCGAGAAAATCCAAGATCCGCGCCTGTTACAAATCATTGAAAAAATTTAAATGATTTTTAAATTTTTTTTTTAAAAAAGGCGATCATTTTAATCTTCATCCTGATAATGCAGATGAAAATTATTGCCTTTGTAAAACACTTTTGTTCTCCATTTCGACTTTCGAAGCAAGTGAGAAAATATTTGTATTCGCGGTTTTTTTTCTCCCGACACATTTGATTTTTTAACTAGCCAATTTAACGGATTTTTTTAATACTTCAAACGCTGTTGATGAACCTCACGGGTTTTTTAATTCTTCAAAAGTTGTTTTTGTTCTGAGCTCACAATTGAAAAGATAGTTCACTTGTGATCATTTTTCATGAAGTTATAACGTTTAAAATATTGCCTATAAATAACGCGCGATATATTTCCTTCTAATAATGCGGATATTTAGTCCGACTTAGAAGTCGTTCCAAATGAGTTGAGGCAAGCGTTTTGGTATTATTTTTACTTTGCTATATGCAAAAGATATCAATTTAAACCTCACTTAGCGTGTGGGGGCATGATGACTTTTCGAGAAAAAATACATGAAACTTTTAACATTTTTTTGAAAAATTTCATCTGTTTTTTCAAGACTAACTCTACTCCATAGACGTAAAATGCATGCGGAACAATCAGAACTTTGCCTTGGAACATGCAGTCTTGTTACTTAGTTAGAACGGAATTGCTTATTTAGAAGTAAATTGCTAATTCTACTCTTTGCTAATTTGAAAGTCAATAATACCAGTCTCTTACAAGCAAACAGAAAAAACACTGAGGCAATTTATGTATAGGTACACAAGACCCGTGCTGAAAAGCAATAGGAAAAGATGCTTTTCAATTTTATAAAAGTCTTCAATTTGAAACATTTTCAACAATTGCTCGTTTTCTCAATTCAATTTTCAATACTTTCTCGTTGAATAATTTCTCAAAAAGCAACAATTATTCACCCGAATGAAACAAAACTGATCGTATCTAACGCAACAGCCGTAAAAATTCCGACTGCCCTCTATTGTCGATCAATTTTTGTCGAAAAATTTTTGTTTCCTAAATTTATCCAACCATAGGCTGTGTAAAGTATCAAGTGATATGTTTTGGGTGTGATAACGAAGTAGTAAAAGAAATTTGCTTGCAATAGTTCAAATTGGACGCAGTAAATATGCCGCTACATTTTAATAGAACGAAGTATATTGCGCTTCGCCTATCCTATTTTCAAATAAAGTCGTCAAAGTAATAATACATTCGTGTTATTGAAACGTAAGCGGCAAATTGAATCATTCTTATTCGAATTGAGGCAAGCAATTTGCTATTTTTATTACTTTACAGACGCTCGTATAAAGTTACTCTGAAAAACGCAGAGCCCTGAATGTCCGACAGCCAAAGTCATTGAGAAACGTATGTGTCGAAAATTGATAACATAGTTGGATAAAATTCCAAAATAACATATTTTCTTCAACTTTTGTAAAGCATCAAAAGTCATAAGTTAAGTCTGATAATGCGGAGACAACCAATGGTTTAAATTCAAATTAGAATAAATTAAATGGTCGGTTAAGCTTAAAACCACGTAACCGAAAAGCAGTTAAAGTTGAACTTTTCAAGCTCTGTGAACTTACAAAAACAGATCATAGCAAACTATCATCTTAAAAATTAGCATAAGAATTCAGTACCTTTCAGATGATATCGAAAAAAAAATAATGTCAAAAAAGCGAAAGAAAAAGTCAAAAATTAACTGGAGAAAAAAACCACCCGAGCCCAAATACACTTTCACTTTCTTCGACGGTCAAAAACCAATTTATATATTTTTTAATATTGTCAGTTTTAAACAGCATTTGGAACATTCCCTAATTCGGATCGATACGGGCAGGTTTTCATATTTTTTTTTCAACATATGTCTTATTTCATCAATTTTAAGAAAATTTTATAAAAAAAAAATAGGAAAAAAACTTTCGAGAGCTAATTATTTAAATTGCTCACACAAATTTCTTTACAAAGCAAAAAACGAACCAGAAAAATTAACAGAAGCAACATGTCACATATGTTTCTTTAAAACAAGACACGTTTTTCCGTAATTGGAATTATGATCCTACGAAAAAAGTTCATGGTCAATTTGAAAAACAGCTTTAACTAGTAACGAAGCTAATCAGAAAAAAAATACGGTTACGGGAAAACAATTTAAAAAATTCTAAGCATCTGATCATTCTAAATCTGTTTTTTAAGCCTTCAACCATATCTGCAAGAATTGCAAACTAATTCACAATGAAATTGATACCAGAAAACTTCAATTATTCTGCAGAGATTGGTTTGCAACTTGTAGCCAAATTTAAAAATCCCAAAATGTTTAAAATGTTGCTAGGTACTACAAATTACTGCGTATTTTTCAAATTTTTTGCAAACGAAGTTGCAATGATTCTACAAAACATTAGAAAAAAAAGTGATAGTGGAAATGATGGCTTCACAAATGAAGTTCTGAACATTGTATAAATTTTTATGAGTCAACTTTTGACTGAAGCTCTTAATGAAAATATAATATACGGCTTTTTTCCGAACCACCTCAAATTAGCAAAAAATGTCCAGATTCATAAAGCCTGAAATCCAAAAGAGTGTGATAATTAAAGCCAATTAGCTTACTGTCATTCTTTTGGCGAAAGTTTTTGAGAAAAAAATTTATAATCAAATGTTTCAATTTATTAAGAAGAAAAATTTCATTTCGTTCAAACAATTTGCATTTCAATCAGAAATTTCAGGTGTAGGTTATTTAACTCGATTCATTGAAACCATGCGTGAAGTAGTTGACGAACCAAATTTTGGTAGTTTTGGCAATGTAAATCACAGATTTTTTAAATTGCAAAGCTGGATTGTAATGTAGTTTGCGGGAAAACTTTGGTCCTGTTGAAAACCTTTTTTTTTGTTGGTTGATATCAATATGTCAAAATACTGAGCGATATGAATATGTCATAAATCTGAGTACAAACCAATTTCCCGGTGTGTAAACCAAGGCTCAGTGAGCCAATTTTTGAGCCAATTTTTGACTGAATTTCTTAATGAACTTCAGTAAAAAATTCAGTAATTTTTGACCGCTTTTTTTTCTGATGTAAATGAACAATTTGACATTGTCTTGCAAGTTGAGGTTGTTTATTTTGCTGACGATACTACAATTTTTATGCTGAACAACTGCAAAATGGTCTTTTTATGAGAATATAAAACTCAGCTAAAACCATCAACGATGCAAAAAGTCAGTACATGAATTGAGGGGCAAGCAAATCTGACAAGTTGGAAACTTTAAGAAAAAAACTTAAAAAAATATTCCTTGTTGTAATTGCTTAGGTATTTTGATTGACAAAAATTTTTCTTTCAACTATCATACTCAAACAATTTTCACAATTGAATTTTACAAAATGCAAAACGAACAGGTAAGGCTACGTGTTTCAAATAAAATTTTGAATCCATACGTGAAATCATGGTTGAAAATAGCATATATTCAGTTTTTGAAATGTTTTTCTGTGAAATATCTGAAAACTATGTTCAAGTCATTGCAAGACAAAAGCTGCATGAGAAATATTGACTTGAAATTAGGAACAAATGCATATCAAGCACTTGTAAAGCCAAAACCATTTTGCCATCTATTTCTTGTCGGCTTATTGTATGAAGAAGTCCCGTAGACGTTTCCTTTTAATTGCATACAATTTTTAGCAGAAAAAATTGGTTATTTATAAACTTTTACAAAATGGTTATTACAGACTACCAAGACTTTGTCAAAAACTTTATGCAACTATATGTTAACGTAATCAAACAATAACTTATTTGATCTGAAATTAGGATTCACCTTTTTCTTGAGCACACTTGTTCAAGTGTGCCGCTTGTTGACTACTAGAACTCTTCGGGAAACCCTTCGATCAGAACTTTGCCTTGGAACATGCAGTCTTGTTACTTAGTTAGAACGGAATTGCTTATTTAGAAGTAAATTGCTATATTAGGAGTAAAGTTTCTACTCTATGCTAATTTGAAAGTCAATAATACCAGTCTCTTACAAGCAAACAGAAAAAACACTGAGGCAATTTATGTATAGGTACACAAGACCCGGGCTGAAAAGCAATAGGAAAAGATGCTTTTCAATTTTATAAAAGTCTTCAATTTGAAACATTTTCAACAATTGCTCGTTTTCTCAATTCAATTTTCAACACTTTCTCGTTGAATAAATTCTCAAAAAGCAACAATTATTCACTTGAATGAAACAAAACTGATCGTATCTAACGCAACAGCCGTAAAAATTCCGACTGCCCTCTATTGTCGATCAATTTTTGTCGAAAAATTTTTGTTTCCTAAATTTATCCAACCATAGGCTGTGTAAAGTATCAAATGATATGTTTTGGGTGTGATAACGAAGTAGTAAAAGAAATTTGCTTGCAATAGTTCAAATTGGACGCAGTAAATATGCCGCTACATTTTAATAGAACGAAGTATATTGCGCTTCGCCTATCCTATTTTCAAATAAAATCGTCAAAGTAATAATACATTCGTGTTATTGAAACGTAAGCGGCAAATTGAATCATTCTTAATCGAATTGAGGCAAGCAAATTGCTATTTTTATTACCTTACAGACGCTCGTATAAAGTTACTCTGAAAAACGCAGAGCCCTGATTCCAAAATATCATATTTTCTTCAAATTTTGTAAAGCATCAAAAGTCATAAGTTGAGTCTGATAATGCGGAGACAACCAATGGTTTAAATTCAAATTAGAATAAATTAAATGGTCGGTTAAGCTTAAAACCACGTAACCGAAAAGCAGTTAAAGTTGAACTTTTCAAGCTCTGTGAACTTACAAAAACTGATCATAGCAAACTATCATCTTAAAAATTAGCATAAGTATTCAGTACCTTTCAGATGATATCGAAAAAAAAATAATGTCAAAAAAGCGAAAGAAAAAGTCAAAAATTAACTGGAGAAAAAAACCACCCGAGCCCAAATACACTGTCACTTTCTTCGACGGTCAAAAACCAATTTATATATTTTTTAATTTTGTCAGTTTTAAACAGCATTTGGAACATTCCCTAATTCGGATCAATACGAGCAGGTTTTCAAATATTTTTTTCAACATATGTCTTATTTCATCAGTTTTAAGAAAATTTTATATAAAAAAAATAGGAAAAAAACTTTCGAGAGCTAATTATTTAAATTGCTCACACAAATTTCTTTACAAAGCAAAAAACGAACCAGAAAAATTACCAGAAGCAACATGTCACATATGTTTCTTTAAAACAAGACACGTTTTTCCGTAATTGGAATCATGATCCTACGAAAAAAGTTCATGGTCAATTTGAAAAACAGCTTTAACTAGTAACGAAGCTAGTCAGAAAAAAAAATACGGTTACGGGAAAACATTAAAAAAATTCTAAGCATCTGATCATTCTAAATCTGTTTTTTAAGCCTTCAACCCTATCTGCAAGAATTGCAAACTAATTCACAATGAAATTGATAACAGAAAACTTCAATTATTTTGCAGAGATTGGTTTGCAATTTGTAGCCAAATTTAAAAATCCCAAAATGTTTAAAATGTTGCTAGTTACTAGAAATTACTGCGTATTTTTCAAAGTTTTTGCAAACGAAGTTGCAATGATTCTACAAAAGATTAGAAATAAAAATGTTAGTGGAAATGATGGCTTCACAAATGAAGTTCTGAACATTGTATAAATTTTTATGAGTCAACTTTTGACTGAAGGTCTTAATGAAAATATAATATACGGCTTTTTTCCGAAACACCTCAAATTAGCAACAAATGTCCAGATTTATAAAGCCTGAAATCCAAAAGAGTGTGATAATTAAAGCCAATTAGCTTACTGTCATTCTTTTGGCGAAAGTTTTTGAGAAAAAAATTTATAATCAAATGTTTCAATTTATTAAGAAGAAAAATTTCATTTCGTTCAAACAATTTGCATTTCAATCAGAAATTTCAGGTGTAGGTTATTTAACTCGATTCATTGAAACCATGCGTGAAGTAGTTGACGAACCAAATTTTGGTAGTTTTGGCAATGTAAATCACAGATTTTTTAAATTGCAAAGCTGGATTGTAATGTAGTTTGCGGGAAAACTTTGGTCCTGTTGAAAACCTTTTTTTTTGTTGGTTGATATCAATATGTCAAAATACTTAACGATATGATTATGTCATAAATCTGAGTACAAACCAATTTCCCGGTGTGTAAAGCAAGGCTCAGTGAGCCAATTTGTGAGCCAATTTTTGACTGAATTTCTCAATGAACTTCAGTAAAAAATTCAGTAATTTTTGACCGCTACTTTTTCTGATGTATTTGAACAATTTGACATTGTCTTGCTAGTTGAGGTTGTTTATTTTGCTGAAGATATTACAATTTTTATGCTGAACAACTGCAAAATGGTCTTTTTATGAGAATATAAAACTCAGCTAAAACCATCAACGATGCAAAAAGTCAGTACATGAATTGAGGGGCAAGCAAATCTGACAAGTTGGAAACTTTAAGAAAAAAACTAAATAAATTCCTTGTTTTTATTGCTTAGGTATTTTGATTGACAAACATTTTTCTTTCAAGTATCATACTCAAACAATTTTCACAATTGAATTTTACAAAATGCAAAACGAACAGGTAAGGCTATGTGTTTCAAATAAAATTTTGAATCCATACGTGAAATCATGGTTGAAAATAGCATATATACAGTTTTTGAAATGTTTTGCTGTGAAATATCTGAAAACTATGTTCAAGTCATTGCAAGACAAAAGCTGCATGAGAAATATTGATTTGAAATTAGGAACAAATGCATATCAAGCACTTGTAAAGCCAAAACCATTTTGCCATCTATTTCTTGTCGGCTTATTGTATGAAGAAGTCCCAGAGACGTTTCCTTTTAATTGCATACAATTTTTAGCAGAAAAATTTGGTTATTTATAAATTTTTTTTAAAATGGTTATTACAGACTACCAAGACTTTGTCAAAAACTTTATGCAACTACATGTTAACGTAATCAAACAATAAATTATTTGATCTGAAATTAAAATTCACCCTTTTTTTGAGCACGCTTGTTCAAGTGTGCCGCTTGTTGACTACTAGAACTCTTCGGGAAACCCTTCGGTCAATAATAATTATTAAAAGTTTTGTATAGTGCGGTAAATTAATTCAAGCTTTGTTTTTTTACCTTCCACGTAAGTCTTGAGCCATGTCTGTGGGACAGCGAAGTAGTGGACCACAGTCCCTGCGAATCCCATGAACACGAGCAGGATGAAGCCATACATGAGATACCTCCAGGGCAATGCACTCACTCTGCTGCGGGTAGTTTTCCTCGCCCAAATCATTTCTAGATTGGGGAGGGACAGGCATAGTTTCAATCAGACATTATTAGCTTCTAACAGAAAAGAGATCTTGAGAAGGGGAGGGATTGCAAAAAAACTTTCTGGAGGCGTGAAGATTGTTTGATGAATGTAAAAATGAGCCGTTAAAATGAGCTGTTGATGGCACGTGTTTCTGTAAAAGTTTTTTTGGGGGGTTTTTTAGCCCATAATATAAGTTTTTTGGCTCCGAAAAAACTTTCTTGCTTGAAATTGACCATCTTCCATTAAAAAATTTGACAAATAAATTTTTCCACTAAAAGTACCCGGGTTGACGTCCATAAAAGAAAAATGCTATGGAAAAAATGATTATCGTACAATTTTCATACAAAATTTGAAAACTGTATTAAACGTTTTTAGAGAAATACTTCTGTTCTAACTCCATCTTTTGAATCTTTCTGCTCAATAAAAACATGATTTTAATTTAGATTTAAAAAATGCTTATCCTATTATTTTCATATATGAAAATTGTATGATAAGCATTATGCTATAGAAAAAATAAAATCTTCAAAATTAATTTAACGATGTTTCTGGATGAATTTACATGAGTTATAGATAAAATTTTAATGAAAGAATGCATTTGGACTCTCAAAAACATGATGTTAATTTTGGTGAAAAAAAATGTATGAAAATTGTATGATATGCATTTTTTCATTGGCAAAAAATCACAATTTTGAGATAAAAATTTTTTAATCCCTTTTTTGGTTGCAAACTTGCTTTTGTGCTCAAATATAACTTTGCAAAAAAAAATTTTGCATGCAAAATTTGACTTTTTGTGTTTATAAGTTTTTCACTCAAAAAATCCAAAAGTAACAAAAAGATGTTTTTTTTTGTGAACACGATTATTATTTTGTTATTTCATTTGCTAAGATAAAAATAAATTTGTAAAAAAAACAGACCTTTTTTCTCTCAACTACCCAAATTTAAAGCCAAAAATTATCTAGCCATATTCAAAAAGTTACATTTTTGGTATATAATTCCATGTGAAAAAGTAAAAATTAACTTAAAAGGCAAAAATCACCAAAGCCAGTTTATCTGCGTGGTAACTGCCAGTTATACTCTATGTTTGCTTATGACAAAAAGTCCAGGGTTAGTGTTTCGAATGAAACACAAAACTTCCCAACCGATGTTTTTTGGTATTTACATTTATGGAAAAATGCTTATCATACAATTTCATAGTATGGAAAAAATGCCTATCATAATATTTCATAGTATGGCAAAAATGTTTATCATACTATTTTCATAATTTTTTTGGTCTATGAAATAGTATGATAAGCTTTTTATTCATAATATGAAATAGTATGATAAGCAACTCGGGTAATAGTGCGCACGCTGAAATTTGCCACATTCAAATTCAAGTCTAGAATGTCTGGTTTGAAACAAGTATATCCCTGGATCCTTGTACTCATTGTAGACAGCAACGAATCTGTTGGCGCCACTGCCAGATAAGAATCCGAAGTTGGATCCCCCGTTGGACTAAGTGTACACCTCCAGTTCAAGGTCATAGAGGGCCGATTGAGGACTGACTTTGCTCAATTCACACATGCAGTGTTGCAGCACACACTAAACATTGTGCCATACCCGATATCTTTTGATCGCCTTTCAAATATCCTCTGCGAAATCGTCTTCCAAATTCTAACTTTTCATATTACGAAAACTTGTTTATATTCCAAATTTGGGGTATGATGTTTTGTTTGAATTATGAAAAGACAATGAAATCTATAATAACTTTTTTGTTTTTCCGCTGTATGTTTTCGTGCAATCCACTGTATGTTTTCTCCATCGAACATTGCCTCGATGTCAGAACTCCATAGCGTTTTAGAAATTATGAAAATAAGTACCGTTCAAAAAATTTGGAGAGAGGGGTCAGAAACTAGACTGATAAATGAAGCAGAAGATTATTTTCAAGAAAAGATATTTTATTTTATTTTATCCTTTTGCAGTTTGACCTGGTTTCAATCAGATCAAAAATTTCTTGATTCTAAGCAAATTTTCTGAAAAGCGTAATGAAGTTGGTGGTTTTGGTTTTTGTTTATGCACGCCATGATACGTGAGATGCCTTAAAAACCAATCATTTGCATAAAAAAAAACTTACAATTTCCTCTTTCGACAACAGCCCATAATTGCGTGTCTTATACTGAAAAATAGCATACGCATCCACTTTGTTCACCCGCTCATGGTGGAAATTGCCCCCCAGTTTAGCGGCCCCTATGTCTCCCCCCACGTGATTAACTCCTCCATTGTAGTGGGGGAGCTCAATCGGACAGTCTCGTATATCGTTGACAATTGTTGGCTGCTGGGCGAAGTTTTTGGGACTGAAGCACAATATGGAATAACCAAAAGGAAGATATCCGAATCTTACATTCAATGTCACAGTAGAAAATGAGCTGCCTTAATGAAACTCATAGGAAACGGGCTTCATTTTTCAATTGAAAGTTGGGTGCTTTTAGAACCCTCTGTGACCCGTATTCGTCGATTGACGGTGAGCTGCCATTTGTAGCCTAATAAGAATAAACTAAAAAATGCATTGCTCATTTTTCCTTATTAAACAATACTTAAATCAAGGGTTTTGGCCAATTTCTAACTCTATCATTTACATTTCGGGTTTATTCTGATGTTCAAAATGATGTTCAAGAAAGTGATTAAAAATTAGCTAAATAAAATCTGAAATCAACACTCCTCGGCAAGAACAAAAAAAGAAGCTTTATTGCCCACTTTTGAAAAGTTCTCAACTATTGATTAAATTTTATGATTTTTTTGCAATGCATGAGAAGAAAAGATTTTTAAAACAATTTTTATTTTACCCGCCGTTGAAGTTTTTGCACCTGTCTGCTGGGTTGCCGAATATGTCAACTGGGGGGCTGAAAGGCGAAGAGGGGGGTTGGTGATTGTGGTTGGAGCTTGAATTGAGGTCGGCTTCTGTTGACTTTTTAGTAGGAGGAGCAGAGATGAGATGGGGAGAGTCTTTCTGAAAGCAATTTGGTTTAACTCACAATAGAAGTTTTAATTATAAAACGTATCACAAAACTTATTACTTTTTTATAAAAATTATCAGGTATAAGAAGAAAGTTACTATACGCTTACAAACTGGTCAGCTGGGGACAGCAGTGGTTGTCCGGAAAACAAAAACTGGCCAGGTAGTATGCCAATCGTTATTCCAGCAGAGGATAACAACTTGTATCACTATTTTAAGTGTTTCAAAAAAGTTACGATCCATCATGAACATTTTGTGTTATACTTATCACTTTGCCGCGTGTATTTTTGTGGTATACACCAAGTAGAATGCGAAAGCGATTGTCAAAAAAGCTATCTTTAAGAGGATATTTTCAACAGAAGTTCAGAAATTGCCCTTTAATTAACTTTTTGCAATATCTGCATACGGTGCAAAAAAATAAATACGGTTCAGTATTCCATCTCCTGACATTTCCAGAAAAAAGTGTGGGGACGAGCTTTAATTTGACACCTAGCTTAAGATTTACCATGTGAAAGTTCTAGACGCAAAAAAAACGACCTGGACTCGCAATATAGAGCATCGCTCAGTAATATAACTGGAAAGTCTTAAGTGCAAAATGGACTATTCTTCGATTAGCCCGTTAAAGCCTACTGATAGCTCATCTGCAATTCCCAGGAAGCAGAATTAATTTTGAGACCACTTCAAAAAACTGTGCTTCGTTAACTATAAATACTCCAGTTCATTTAAACTGACTACCGTTGACTATTTTCATCCGGATAGATTCATCCAAGTGCAAAAAATTTTAAGGCTTCTTTCCATGATTAGATCTGTTTGCCCTAGTGAAGTTCTGAACATTGTATAAATTTTTATGAGTCAACTTTTGACTGAAGCTCTTAATGAAAATATAATATACGGCTTTTTTCCGAACCACCTCAAATTAGCAAAAAATGTCCAGATTCATAAAGCCTGAAATCCAAAAGAGTGTGATAATTAAAGCCAATTAGCTTACTGTCATTCTTTTGGCGAAAGTTTTTGAGAAAAAAATTTATAATCAAACGTTTCAATTTATTAAGAAGAAAAATTTCATTTCGTTCAAACAATTTGCCTTTCAATCAAAAATTTCAGGTGTAGGTTACTAAACTCGATTCATTGAAACCATGCGTGAAGTAGTTGACGAACGAAATTTTGGTAGTTTTGGCAATGTAAATCACAGAATTTTTAAATTGCAAAGCTTGATTGAAATGTAGTTTGCGGGAAAACTTTGGTCCTGTTGAATACCTTTTTTTTGTTGGTTGATATCAATATGTCAAAATACTGAGCGATATGAATATGTCATAAATCTGAGTACAAACCAATTTCCCGGTGTGTAAACCAAGGCTCAGTGAGCCAATTTTTGAGCCAATTTTTGACTGAATTTCTTAATGAACTTCAGTAAAAAATTCAGTAATTTTTGACCGCTTTTTTTTCTGATGTAAATGAACAATTTGACATTGTCTTGCAAGTTGAGGTTGTTTATTTTGCTGACGATACTACAATTTTTATGCTGAACAACTGCAAAATGGTCTTTTTATGAGAATATAAAACTCAGCTAAAACCATCAACGATGCAAAAAGTCAGTACATGAATTGAGGGGCAAGCAAATCTGACAAGTTGGAAACTTTAAGAAAAAAACTTAAAAAAATATTCCTTGTTGTAATTGCTTAGGTATTTTGATTGACAAAAATTTTTCTTTCAACTATCATACTCAAACAATTTTCACAATTGAATTTTACAAAATGCAAAACGAACAGGTAAGGCTACGTGTTTTCAAATAAAATTTTGAATCCATACGTGAAATCATGGTTGAAAATAGCATATATTCAGTTTTTGAAATGTTTTGCTGTGAAATATCTGAAAACTATGTTCAAGTCATTGCAAGACAAAAGCTGCATGAGAAATATTGATTTGAAATTAGGAACAAATGCATATCAAGCACTTGTAAAGCCAAAACCATTTTGCCATCTATTTCTTGTCGGCTTATTGTATGAAGAAGTCCCAGAGACGTTTCCTTTTAATTGCATACAATTTTTAGCAGAAAAAATTGGTTATTTATAAATTTTTACAAAATGGTTATTACAGACTACCAAGACTTTGTCAAAAACTTTATGCAACTACATGTTAACGTAATCAAACAATAATTTATTTGATCTGAAATTAAAATTCACCCTTTTTTTGAGCACGCTTGTTCAGGTGTGCCGCTTGTTGACTACTAGAACTCTTCGGGAAACCCTTCGATCAGAACTTTGCCTTGGAACATGCAGTCTTGTTACTTAGTTAGAACGGAATTGCTTATTTAGAAGTAAATTGCTATATTAGGAGTAAAGTTTCTACTCTTTGCTAATTTGAAAGTCAATAATACCAGTCTCTTACAAGCAAACAGAAAAAACGCTGAGGCAATTTATGTATAGGTACACAAGACCCGGGCTGAAAAGCAATAGGAAAAGATGCTTTTCAATTTTATAAAAGTCTTCAATTTGAAACATTTTCAACAATTTCTCGTTTTCTCAATTCAATTTTCAACACTTTCTCGTTGAATAAATTCTCAAAAAGCAACAATTATTCACCTGAATGAAACAAAACTGATCGTATCTAACGCAACAGCCGTAAAAATTCCGACTGCCCTCTATTGTCGATCAATTTTTGTCGAAAAATTTTTGTTTCCTAAATTTATCCAACCATAGGCTGTGTAAAGTATCAAATGATAAGTTTTGGGTGTGATAACGAAGTAGTAAAAGAAATTTGCTTGCAATAGTTCAAATTGGACGCAGTAAATATGCCGCTACATTTTAATAGAACGAAGTATATTGCGCTTCGCCTATCCTATTTTCAAATAAAATCGTCAAAGTAATAATACATTCGTGTTATTGAAACGTAAGCGGCAAATTGAATCATTCTTAATCGAATTGAGGCAAGCAATTTGCTATTTTTATTACTTTACAGACGCTCGTATAAAGTTACTCTGAAAAACGCAGAGCCCTGAATGTCCGACAGCCAAAGTCATTGAGAAACGTATGTGTCGAAAATTGATAACATAGTTGGATAAAATTCCACAATATCATATTTTCTTCGACTTTTGTAAAGCATCAAAAGTCATAAGTTGAGTCTGATAATGCGGAGACAACCAATGGTTTAAATTCAAATTAGAATAAATTAAATGGTCGGTTAAGCTTAAAACCACGTAACCGAAAAGCAGTTAAAGTTGAACTTTTCAAGCTCTGTGAACTTACAAAAACTGATCATAGCAAACTATCATCTTAAAAATTAGCATAAGAATTCAGTACCTTTCAGATGATATCGAAAAAAAAATAATGTCAAAAAAGCGAAAGAAAAAGTCAAAAATTAACTGGAGAAAAAAACCACCCGAGCCCAAATACACTGTCACTTTCTTCGACGGTCAAAAACCAATTTATATATTTTTTAATTTTGTCAGTTTTAAACAGCATTTGGAACATTCCCTAATTCGGATCGATACGAGCAGGTTTTCATATATTTTTTTTCAACATATGTCTTATTTCATCAATTTTAAGAAAATTTTATATAAAAAAAAATAGGAAAAAAACTTTCGAGAGCTAATTATTTAAATTGCTCACACAAATTTCTTTACAAAGCAAAAAACGAACCAGAAAAATTAACAGAAGCAACATGTCACATATGTTTCTTTAAAACAAGACACGTTTTTCCGTAATTGGAATCATGATCCTACGAAAAAAGTTCATGGTCAATTTGAAAAACAGCTTTAACTAGTAACGAAGCTAGTCAGAAAAAAAAATACGGTTACGGGAAAACATTTAAAAAATTCTAAGCATCTGATCATTCTAAATCTGTTTTTTAAGCCTTCAACCATATCTGCAAGAATTGCAAACTAATTCACAATGAAATTGATACCAGAAAACTTCAATTATTTTGCAGAGATTGGTTTGCAATTTGTAGCCAAATTTAAAAATCCCAAAATGTTTAAAATGTTGCTAGGTACTAGAAATTACTGCGTATTTTTCAAAGTTTTTGCAAACGAAGTTGCAATGATTCTACAAAACATTAGAAATAAAAATGTTAGTGGAAATGATGGCTTCACAAATGAAGTTCTGAACATTGTATAAATTTTTATGAGTCAACTTTTGACTGAAGGTCTTAATGAAAATATAATATACGGCTTTTTTCCGAAACACCTCAAATTAGCAATAAATGTCCAGATTTATAAAGCCTGAAATCCAAAAGAGTGTGATAATTCAAGCCAATTAGCTTACTGTCATTCTTTTGGCGAAAGTTTTTGAGAAAAAAATTTATAATCAAATGTTTCAATTTATTAAGAAGAAAAATTTCATTTCGTTCAAACAATTTGCATTTCAATCAGAAATTTCAGGTGTAGGTTATTTAACTCGATTCATTGAAACCATGCGTGAAGTAGTTGACGAACCAAATTTTGGTAGTTTTGGCAATGTAAATCACAGATTTTTTAAATTGCAAAGCTGGATTGTAATGTAGTTTGCGGGAAAACTTTGGTCCTGTTGAAAACATTTTTTTTTGTTGGTTGATATCAATATGTCAAAATACTTAGCGATATGATCATGTCATAAATCTGAGTACAAACCAATTTCCCGGTGTGTAAAGCAAGGCTCAGTGAGCCAATTTGTGAGCCAATTTTTGACTGAATTTCTTAATGAACTTCAGTAAAAAATTCAGTAATTTTTGACCGCTACTTTTTCTGATGTATATGAACAATTTGACATTGTGTTGCTAGTTGAGGTTGTTTATTTTGCTGAAGATACTACAATTTTTATGCTGAACAACTGCAAAATGGTCTTTTTATGAGAATATAAAACTCAGCTAAAACCATCAACGATGCAAAAAGTCAGTACATGAATTGAGGGGCAAGCAAATCTGACAAGTTGGAAACTTTAAGAAAAAAACTAAATATATTCCTTGTTTTTATTGCTTAGGTATTTTGATTGACAAACATTTTTCTTTCAAGTATCATACTCAAACAATTTTCACAATTGAATTTTACAAAATGCAAAACGAACAGGTAAGGCTATGTGTTTCAAATAAAATTTTGAATCCATACGTGAAATCATGGTTGAAAATAGCATATATTCAGTTTTTGAAATGTTTTGCTGTGAAATATCTGAAAACTATGTTCAAGTCATTGCAAGACAAAAGCTGTATGAGAAATATTGATTTGAAATTAGGAACAAATGCATATCAAGCACTTGTAAAGCCAAAACCATTTTGCCATCTATTTCTTGTCGGCTTATTGTATGAAGAAGTCCCAGAGACGTTTCCTTTTAATTGCATACAATTTTTAGCAGAAAAAATTAGTTATTTATAAACTTTTACAAAATGGTTATTACAGACTACCAAGACTTTGTCAAAAACTTTATGCAACTATATGTTAACGTAATCAAACAATAATTTATTTGATCTGAAATTAAGATTCACCTTTTTTTTGAGCACGCTTGTTCAGGTGTGCCGCTTTTTGACTACTAGAACTCTTCGGGAAACCCTTCGGTCAATAATAATTATTAAAAGTTTTGTATAGTGCGGTAAATTAATTCAAACTTTGTTTTTTTACCTTCCACGTAAGTCTTGAGCCATGTCTGTGGGACAGCGAAGTAGTGGACCACAGCCCCTGCGAATCCCATGAACACGAGCAGGATGAAGCCATACATGAGATACCTCCAGGGCAATGCACTCACTCTGCTGCGGGTGGTTTTCCTCGCCCAAATCATTTCTAGATTGGGGAGGGGCAGGGATAGTTTCAATCAGACATTATTAGCTTCTAACGGAAAAGAGATCTGCGGATGGGATGGATTGCAAAAAGCTTTCTGGAGGCGTGAAGTTTGTTTGATGAATGTAAAAATGAGCCGTTAAAATGAGCTGTTGATGGCAAGTGTTTCTGTAAAAAAAAAACGTTTTTTTTTTTGGGTTTTTTAGCCCATAATTTAAATTTTTTGGCTCCGAAAAAACTTTCTTGCTTGAAATTGACTATCTTCCATTAAAAATTTTGAGCAATAAATTTTGCCACTAAAAGTACCCGGGATGACGTCCTTAAGAGAAAAACGCTTATCATACAATTTCATATATGGCGACTATGGAAAAAATGATTATCATACAATTTTCATACAAAATATTAAAACTATATTAAACGTTTTTAGAGAAAATACTTCTGTTCTATTTCCATCTTTTGAATCTTTCTGCTCAATAAAAACATGATTTTAATTTTGGTTTAAAAAAATGCTTATCCTAGTATTTTCACATATGAAAATTGTATGATAAGCATTATGCTCTAGAAAAAATAAAATCTTCAAAATCAATTTAACGATGTTTCTGGATGAACTTACATGAGTTTTAGAAAAAAAATTTATTTAAAGAATGCATTTGGATTCTCAAAAACATGATGTTAGTTTTGGTGAAAAAAAGGCTTATCATATAAATTTCATGTATGAAAATTGTATGATATGCATTTTTTCATTGGCAAAAAACACAATTTTGAGGTAAAAAATTTTTAATCCCTTTTTTGGTTGCAAAACTGCTTTTGTGCTCAAATATAACTTTGCAAAAAAAAATTTTCCATGCAAAATTTGACTTTTTGTGTTTATATAAGTTTTTCACCCAAAAAATCCAAAAATAACAAAAAAAAAATTTTTTATGAACACGATTATGATTTTGATATTTCATTTGCTAGGATAAAAATAAATTTGTAAAAAAAACAGGCCTTTTTTCTCTCAACTACCAAAAATTTAAAGCCAAAAATTATCAAGCCATATTCAAAAAGTTACATTTTTGGTATATAATTCCATGTGAAAATGTAAAAATTAACTTGAGTGGTAAAATCACCAAATGCAGTTTAACTGCGTGGTAACTGCCAGTTATACTCTATGTTTGCTTATGACAAAAAGTCCAGGGTTAGTGTTTCGAATGAAACACAAAACTTCCCAACCGATATTTTTTGGTATTTACATTCATGGAAACAATGCTTATCATACAATTTCATAGTATGGAAAAAATGCCTATCATAATATTTCATAGTATGGCAAAAATGTTTATCATGCTATTTTGATAATTTTTTTTTCGTCTATGAAATAGTATGATAAGCTTTTTTTTCAGAATATGATATATAATGATAAGCATTTTTATCAACCCGGGTAATAGTGGGCTGAAATGCGCCACATTCAAATTCAAGTCTAGAATGTCTGATTTGAAACAAGTATATCCCTGGATCCTTGTACTCATTGTAGACAGCCACGAATCTGTTGGCACCACTGCCAGATAAGAATCCGAAGTTGGATCCCCCGTTGGACTCAGTGTACACCTCCAGTTCAAGGTCATAGAGGGCCGATTGAGGACTGACTTTGCTCAATTCACACATGCAGTGTTGCAGCACACACTAAATATTGTGCCATACCCGATATCTTTAATAGCCGCAAAAAAGAACTTCTCTCAAGAAAATAACTCAGTCTGAAAAAGCGAAATTGATAAAAATTTAAAATGCTTGGACAGGTTGGATCGTCTTCCAATTTCTAATTTTCATATTACGAAAACTTGTATATATTCCAAATTTGGGGTATGATGTTTTGTTTGAATTATGAAAAGACAAGGAAATCTATAATAACTTTTTTGTTTTTCCGCTGTATGTTTTCATGTAATCCACTGTATGTTTTCTCCATGGAACATTGCCTCGATGTCAGAACTCCATAGCGTTTTAGAAATTATGAAAATAAGTACCGTTCAAAAAATTTGGAGAGAGGGGTCAGAAACTAGACTGATAAATGAAGCAGAAGATTTTTTTCAAGAAAAGATATTTTATTTTATTTTATCCTTTTGCAGTTTGACCTGGTTTCAATCAGATCAAAAATTTCTTGATTCTAAGCAAATTTTCTGAAAAGCGTAATGAAGTTGGTGGTTTTGGTTTTTGTTTATGCACGCCATGATACGTGAGATGCCTTAAAAACCAATCATTTGCATAAAAAAAAACTTACAATTTCCTCTTTCGACAACAGCCCATAATTGCGTGTCTTATACTGAAAAATAGCATACGCATCCACTTTGTTCACCCGCTCATGGTGGAAATTGCCCCCCAGTTTAGCGGCCCCTATGTCTCCCCCCACGTGATTAACTCCTCCATTGTAGTGGGGGAGCTCAATCGGACAGTCTCGTATATCGTTGACAATTGTTGGCTGCTGGGCGAAGTTTTTGGGACTGAAGCACAATATCGAATAACCAAAAGGAAGATATCCGAATCTCACATTCAATGTCACAGTAGAAAATGAGCTGCCTTAATGAAACTCATAGGAAACGGGCTTCATTTTTCAATTGAAAGTTGAGTGGTTTTAGAACCCACCGTGAGCCGTATTCGTCAATTGACGGTGAGTTGCCATTTGCAGCCTAACAAGAATAAAATAAAAATTTCGCTGTTCATTTTTTATTATTAAACAACAGCTAAATCAAGGGTTTGGTCAATTTCTAACATTATCATATACATTTCGGGTACATTCTGTGTTCAAAATGATGTTCAAGAAAATGATTAAAAATTAGCTAAATAAACTTTGAGTTCAACACTCCTCGGCAAGAACGAAAAAAAAGCTTTATTGCCCAGTTTTGAAAAGTTCTCAACTATTGATTAAATTTCATGCTTTTTTGTAATGCATGAGAAAAGATTTTAAAAACAATTTTTATTTTACCCGCCGTTGAAATTTTTGCAGCTGTCTGCTGGGTTGCCGAATATGTCAACTGGGGGGCTGAAAGGTGAAGAGGGGGGTTGGTGATTGTGGTTGGAGCTTGAATTGAGGTCGGCTTCTGTTGACTTTTTAGTAGGAGGAGCAGAGATGAGATGGGGAGAGTCTTTCTGAAAGCAATTTGGTTTAACTCACAATTGAAGTTTTAATTATAAAACTTATCACAAAACGTATTATTTTTATAAAAATTATCAGGTATAAGAAGAAAGTTACTATACGCTTACAAGCTGGTCAGCTGGGGAAAGCAGTGGTTGTCCGGGAAAAATAAAAACTGGCCAGGTAGTATGCCAATCGTTATTCCAGCAGAGGATAACAACTTGTATCACTATTTTAAGTGTTTCAAAAAATTACGATCCATCAGGAACATTTTGAGTTCTACTTATCACTTTGCCGCGTGTATTTTTGTGGTATACACCAAGTAGAATGCGAAAGCGATTGCCAAAAAAGCTATCTTTAAGAGGATATTTTCAGCAGAAGTTCACAAATTGCCCTTTAATTAACTTTTTGCAATATCTGCATACGGTGCAAAAAAAATAAATA